>NC_060192.1:6781207-6796207 GCF_021184085.1 Oncorhynchus gorbuscha | reverse complement strand
TCTGTCTCTTCCTCTCCTTTTCCTTTCTGTCTCTTCCTCTCCCTTTTCCTTTCTGTCTCTTCCTCTCCCTTTTCCTTTCTGTCTCTTCCTCTCCCTTTTCCTTTCTGTCTCTCCCTCTCCCTTTTCCTTTCTGTCTCTCCCTCTCCCTTTTCCTTTCTGTCTCTCCCTTTTCCTTTCTGTCTCTTCCTCTCCCTTTTCCTTTCTGTCTCTCCCTTTTCCTTTCTGTCTCTCCCTTTTCCTTTCTGTCTCTTCCTCTCCCTTTTCCTTTCTGTCTCTGCCTCTCCCTTTTCCTTTCTGTCTCTTCCTCTCCCTTTTCCTTTCTGTCTCTTCCTCTCCCTTTTCCTTTCTATCTCTTCCTCTCCCTTTTCCTTTCTGTCTCTCCCTCTCCCTTTTCCTTTCTGTCTCTTCCTCTCCCTTTTCCTTTCTGTCTCTTCCTCTCCCTTTTCCTTTCTGTCTCTTCCTCTCCCTTTTCCTTTCTGTCTCTTCCTCTCCCTTTTCCTTTCTGTCTCTTCCTCTCCCTTTTCCTTTCTGTCTCTTCCTCTCCCTTTTCCTTTCTGTCTCTTCCTCTCCCTTTTCCTTTCTATCTCTTCCTCTCCCTTTTCCTTTCTGTCTCTCCCTCTCCCTTTTCCTTTCTCTCTTCCTCTCCCTTTTCCTTTCTGTCTCTTCCTCTCCCCTTTCCTTTCTGTCTCTTCCTCTCCCTTTTCATTTCTGTCTCTTCCTCTCCCTTTTCCTTTCTGTCTCTTCCTCTCCCTTTTCCTTTCTGTCTCTTCCTCTCCCTTTTCCTTTCCATCTCTCCCTTTTCCTTTCTGTCTCTCCCTCTCCCTTTTGCTTTCTGTCTCTCCCTCTCCCTTTTCCTTTCTGTCTCTTCCTCTCCCTTTTCCTTTCTGTCTCTTCCTCTCCCTTTTCCTTTCCATCTCTCCCTTTTCCTTTCTGTCTCTCCCTCTCCCTTTTGCTTTCTGTCTCTCCCTCTCCCTTTTCCTTTCTGTCTCTTCCTCTCCCTTTTCCTTTCTGTCTCTTCCTCTCCCTTTTCCTTTCTGTCTCTTCCTCTCCCTTTTCCTTTCTGTCTCTTCCTCTCCCTTTTCCTTTCTGTCTCTCCCTCTCCCTTTTCCTTTCTGTCTCTCCCTTTTCTTTTCTGTCTCTCCCTCTCCCTTTTCCTTTCTGTCTCTCCCTCTCCATTTCCTTTCTGTCTCTTCCTCTCCCTTTTCCTTTCTGTCTCTTCCTCTCCCTTTTCCTTTCTGTCTCTTCCTCTCCCTTTTCCTTTCCATCTCTCCCTTTTCCTTTCTGTCTCTCCCTCTCTCTTTTCCTTTCCATCTCTCCCTTTTCCTTTCTGTCTCTCCCTCTCCCTTTTCCTTTCTGTCTCTCCCTCTCCCTTTTCCTTTCTGTCTCTTCCTCTCCCTTTTCCTTTCTGTCTCTTCCTCTCCCTTTTCCTTTCTGTCTCTCCCTCTCCCTTTTCCTTTCTGTCTCTTCCTCTCCCTTTTCCTTTCTGTCTCTTCCTCTCCCTTTTCCTTTCTGTCTCTTCCTCTCCCTTTTCCTTTCTGTCTCTCCATTTTCCTTTCTGTCTCTCCCTTTTCCTTTCTGTCTCTCCCTCTCCCTTTTCCTTTCTGTCTCTTCCTCTCCCTTTTCCTTTCTGTTTCTTCCTCTCCCTTTTCCTTTCTGTCTCTTCCTCTCCCTTTCTGTCTCTCCCTTTTCTTTTCTGTCTCTCCCTTTTCCTTTCTGTTTCTTCCTCTCCCTTTTCCTTTCTGTCTCTTCCTCTCCCTTTCTGTCTCTCCATTTTCCTTTCTGTCTCTCCCTTTTCCTTTCTGTCTCTCCCTTTTCCTTTCTGTCTCTCCCTCTCCCTTTTCCTTTCTGTCTCTTCCTCTCCCTTTTCCTTTCTGTTTCTTCCTCTCCCTTTTCCTTTCTGTCTCTTCCTCTCCCTTTCTGTCTCTCCCTTTTCTTTTCTGTCTCTCCCTCTCCCTTTTCCTTTCTGTCTCTTCCTCTCCCTTTTCCTTTCTGTCTCTTCCTCTCCCTTTTCCTTTCTGTCTCTCCCTCTCCCTTTTCCTTTCTGTCTCTTCCTCTCCCTTTTCCTTTCTGTCTCTCCCTTTTCCTTTCTCCCTCTCCCTTTTCCTTTCTGTCTCTCCCTCTCCCTTTTCCTTTCTGTCTCTCCCTCTCCCTTTTCCTTTCTGTCTCTCCCTTTTCCTTTCTGTCTCTCCCTTTTCCTTTCTGTCTCTCCCTTTTCCTTTCTGTCTCTTCCTCTCCCTTTCCATCTCTCCCTCTCCCTTTCTGTCTCTCCCTCTCCCTTTCTGTCTCTCCCTCTCCCTTTCTGTCTCTCCCTCTCCCTTTCTGTCTCTCCCTCTCCCTTTCTGTCTCTCCCTCTCCCTTTCTATCTCTCCCTTTTCCTTTCTATCTCTCCCTCTCCCTTTCTATCAATCTCTCCCTCTCTCCCTATACCTTTCTATCAATCTCTCCCTCTCTCTCTCCCTTTCTATCTATCTATCTCCCCCTGTCTCCCTTTCCATCAATCTCTCCCTTTATATCTATCTCTCCCTCTCTCCCTCTACCTTTCTATCTATCTCTCCCTTTCTATCTATCTCTCCCTCTCTCCCTCTACCTTTCTATCTATCTCTCTACCTTTCTATCTATCTCTCCCCCCTCCCCTCCCTACCTTTCTATCTCTCTACCTTTCTATCTATCTCTACCTCTCCCCCTTTCTATCTCTCCCCCTTCCCCCTCCCTACCTTTCTATTTCTCCCCCCTCCCCCTCCCTACCTTTCTATCCATCTTTCCCTTCTCCCGCTCGTTCTCCATCTCCAGGTGACGTTCACCAAGAGGAAGTTTGGCCTGATGAAGAAGGCGTACGAGCTGAGCGTGCTGTGTGACTGTGAGATCGCCCTCATCATCTTCAACAGCACCAACAAGCTGTTCCAGTACGCCAGCACCGACATGGACAAGGTGCTGCTCAAGTACACCGAGTACAACGAGCCTCACGAGAGCAGGACCAACTCTGACATCGTGGAGGTGGGTCCCACACAGTTTATTTGCAGACTGATTCACGAACATGGTTTCCCAGGTCTAATAGCAGATGAGATATCTGATTATAAGTACATGTTCAGTTTGTTGAATTAACAGTGGAATTCAGCTAGTCTGATGGTATTTTGTGACATTTGGTACTCAGGCCCGTGTGTGTGTGTGTGTGTGTGTGTGTGTGTGTGTGTGTGTGTGTGTGTGTGTGTGTGTGTGTGTGTGTGTGTGTGTGTGTGTGTGTGTGTGTGTGTGTGTGTGTGTGTGTGTGTGTGTGTGTGTGTGTGTGTGTGTGTGTGTGTGTGTGTGTGTGGGTGTGTGTGTGTGTGTGTGTGTGTGTGGGTGGGTGGGTGTGTGTGTGTGTGTGTGTTGGGCTCATGGCCCACGGCTCAGGGAGGCTAACGTGTGCAGGTCTGAGTCGGCCAGCCTGGAGTTACTTAACGATGTTAAGGAACAAGGTGTCCCCTCACACACACACACACACGTCCAACATCCACATTCAACCCTCTTCAGGGCCACCCAGCGGACCATGGTCCATGTGACAGAGGTCAGGGAGGTTTTAGGGATCAGAGTTCACGGGACAGGTGTGTTGGATTCCGGCTCTGGAACGTTGGCAGGAATCTGCGCCGGCTTGGAGGAGAGTTGGTGTGGTCTTATATAGGATCCTGTTAAAGACGGGGAGAAGGAGAGAGAGAGAACAGAGAGATCAGTGAAAGATGTGCGTTCCCACACAGGCCACGAGCCTCCCATTGGGAGTAGTGGGAAAACCGAGCTTGGTAGAGTTTTGGTAGAGTGCAGAAGGGGGTGGGGATGGGGGTGGGGATGTTAAATGTGTGGGAATGGGGACTTCTAGCACTGCAGAAAGCTGGGGGGGGGATATGCAGCTCAGTTTTGGGACTATCCCATGTGTTCCATTGTACACTGGGCAAACTAAATCAAGCAAGAACAGCTCAAATATTCCAGAGTTTCACATTTGAGCCCGATCTGGGAGGTTATGTGTCGACGTGTCAGTGTTGTATAACGTGGTGTTTTGCCTGATGTTGTAACGTGGTGTGAAGGTGGGTCAGGTCTCCCTCTTCACCTGTCCTCCACGAGGCCACCTCATGGTTAGTCTGCCAGCCCCGACAGGAGAGGCATATCATTTACTGCTCATCTACTGTAATCTACCATAATCCCATCACACTCAATTACTGTAATCTCAATATGCTCCTTCTAATCCCTCTCACCAAGCGTCAACTCTCCTCTCCCTTCATCTCTTCTCCCCATCCCTCCTCTCTTTCCTCCCCCTCCCCCTCCCTCTCTTCCTGGCTGACCTGGTCACCTCTAGTCTGTAGTCTCCTGGGGGACAAATAAATGAGGATGGATATTTCCCTCCTCTTTCTGTCCCAGTTCCCTTTCCTTCTCTCTCTCCTCTCTCACTTTCAAGCCTCTCTATCGCTCCCTCGGGCCCCTTCTCCTCCTTTCTCCCTTACCCTCTATGCCAATTTATTCCCTTCCAGATTGTTTGTGTTCCGTCTACCTATCAGCCTCTCGATCCCCCCCCCCCCTCTTCCTTGAGCTTTTCAGTCCCCGTCCCTCCCTCTTCCCTGACCTTTTCAGTCCCTCCCTCTCCCTCAGCCAGTGTGTTTGGTTAGTTCATTCTAACTGGTTTCCCCTCCAGCTCTCTTACCACAGAGTTGATAGAGCCACTGTGACTTCATGCACATGCATGCCAGTGCATTCCTGTGCTTTGAGTTGTGTGTGTGTGTGTGTGTGTGTCTGTGTCTGTGTCTGTGTCTGTTGTCGAAGCTCTTAAATGTTTTCACCTGCAAATGTGCTGCTGTCCACACGGCTCACAACCACAGACGCAGAGCGCGACAATCTCGAGACAGAGAAGACCAAAGCGAAGCAGAAATGACCCCTACTCAGTCTTTTTACTGGAGTGTGTCCTGTCCATAAATTGGTAGTGACTTTCAATATACTATAACAACATACGGGTACATTTCTCAGCGTCTCACACAGCTCCTGTGCTTTGTATTGGTGAAAAAACTCATGACCTAGCTGTGAAACCTTGTGAGCCGTAGAACTATCTGTCTGACAGGAATGGAGCAGAATAGAGTCTCCTTTGTCCGAGTTTCTTTCCCCAATAATGAGGGGGAGGTGTGTGTGTGTGTGTGTGTGTGTGTGTGTGTGTGTGTGTGTGTGTGTGTGTGTGTGTGTGTGTGTGTGTGTGTGTGTGTGTGTGTGTGTGTGTGTGTGTGTGTGTGTGTGTGTGTGTGTGTGTGTGTGTGTGTGTGTGTGTGTGTGTGTGTGTGTGTGTGTGTGTGTGTGTGTGTGTGTTGGATTTGTTGCTCGTGGACCAGGATAATGGCTATAAATAACGGAGAACTTCTGCATTCCTCACCCCCTTTTCTACTAACTCTATTTCGCTCCATTCTGTGGTGTGTGTGTGTCGCAGATTGAAAACAGCTGAAGCTCTCAGTGAGGCTCGTCAAAAAGAACACACAAAACACACACACAGTCCCAGTGGTTACTCCAGCTCTCTTTGTGTAGTCAATTCCTTCCTGTTAAATGCCTGGAAACCAGCAGCAGGCTAAAAATAGCCCGCTGCTGCTAAGAATAGCCTCTCTGGGATGTGCGTATGCGTGTGTGTGTTGTATGTGTGTGTGTGTGTCTTGGCGGGCTGGCAGTCATGAGGAGAAATAGAGGGGTCGTGTAACTTGGTCAAAAAAACTTTAGATTTCATCTCATTTTAACATTCTGTCATAAATAGCACATGTCCAACTTCATAAAAAAACACATTTTCCCAGCTCAAGAGTTTATATAAAAAATTATAATAACTACAGTAAGTACCTATTATGTGCCAAATAAAGTAACAGGGTTGACTGTAACAGGGTTGACCGTAACAGGGTTGACCATAACAGGGTTGACCATAACATGGTTGACCATAACAGGGTTGACCATAACAGGGTTGACCATAACAGGGTTGACCACTTCATCTTAAATTGTGTTTGTTGTGTGCAATTGACAGGGAGGTGCAATTGAATAAAAAATTGTCAAAGATTTTTTTGCCTGTCTATCTATGAGTAAGAGGGTTGAAGTGTTTTCCAACACAAAACAACAGAAAATTACAAAAAAAGAGTCAAACCAGCTCACCTGCTTTTAACATTAGGATTTGACTAGTTATTAGATGTTCAATGTTTCTTTAGATTTCTTTTATTTTTTATGAATCGTTTCACCATATTAATACGAGACTTCAGTTCACGTAAAAGAGTTGACCTTAAACTGAGGGGACAGACGCAAATGAATCACTGTGAAATAAAGGATCATCTTCATGAATAACTTTGTCAAAGCAACAAAATAACTAGGGCTTTACAATGAAGGTGAAAACCTCGAATTTCCCCGCGTCTTATATTGATCTCCACACTGTGAAGTTGGAATAATCCTGTGAAAAGGACCATGATGCTCTTTTATTGTAAGAGCTGTTTTGAAAAGACAACGTCAGCCTGTTTTGGTGGGATGGAGTTGTGGTCCGGTGACGGGCAGGTCGTTTATCAATGAAACTCCACAATACGGTGCCGAGCGTTTGATTGGGCTGCTGAGGGCCAAGGAGACCACCAGCTCGGCTAAAACCATTGACAAATAAGCGCTGTTTTCAAAATAAAAGCTATAAGTATTTGGTTTTAACATCATCACCTCTTCATTAAACATCCTATTCAGAACTGCGCGTTTCCGATTATTCCACCTTTAACTCTACCATCGGAGTTATACAACCATTCACTGCATTCTTTACATGATCAGTGCACATCGATTGATCATGTCATTTCAGACATGTGAGGGTAGCCTATCACTTTGACATATAACTAGCTAGCTAGCTAAGCAAACAACGTGTGTCATTTAGCTTCGTCAGAGATGAGGCTTTTGGAAAGCGCTTGATATCGGCAAGTCCTCGCCCTGGTAAAGTTGCCGGTCAGACTCCTGTCATCACCGCTACGGTCAGCAGCATACCACCCTGCATACCACTGCTGGCTTGCTCCTGAAGCTAAGCAGGGTTGGTCATAGTCGCTCCCTAGATGGGAGACCAGATGCTGCTGGCTTGCTCCTGAAGCTAAGCAGGGTTGGTCATAGTCGCTCCCTAGATGGGAGACCAGATGCTGCTAGAAGTGGTGTTGGAGGGCCAGTAGGAGGCACTCTTTCCTCAGGTCTAAAAATAAATAAATATCCCAATGCCCCAGGGCAGGGATTGGGGACATTGCCCTGTGTAGGGTGCCGTCTTTCGGATGGGACGTTAAACGGGTGTCCTGACTCTCTGTGGTCACTAAAGATCCCTTGGCACTTATCGTAAGAGTAGGGGTGTTAACCCCGGTGTCCTGGCTAAATTACCAATCTGGCCCTCCGGTCACCTAATCATCCCCAGTTTATAATTGTCTCATTCATCCCCGCTCCTCTCCCCTGTAACTATTCCCCAGGTTGTTTCTGTAAATAAGTATGTGTTCTAAGTCACCGTACCTGGTAAAATAAATCATCAGCTAGCCAGTAGTGAGAGATGTCATCAGGCCGCCCTCGCGTGTCTGAAATGACACGATCAGTTACTTGCTGTATAACTCTGATGATCGAGCAACGTTTTTATCATGGAATGATGGGAAATGTGTAGTTCTGACTATGGCCTTTGAGAGGTGATGATATCACAAACAAATAGTTCGCATTTATTGAACAATCCCTTGAAAAACGGCGCGCAGCAGGTAAATGGAACCGCTCTGCTCCATATTGTGATGTTGATAGAACAATAAGGAGGAGAGGTCCTGACCTCTGCCACGAACAGTTCGTCTTCAGTTTCCCCCTCCCCAGACCACTCCCAGGCAGTCATAGCAAAATTCTTTCCCTATAAATTGGTCTTTGCTTTTTTGACCATTTTAACATCAAGTAATCAGAGGAAGTTACTTCATTGTTACCCAGAAATGATTTTATATTGAGATTTTCTTTTTTAAACCCAGCTGCATTGGACCTTTAAGTGGGTTCAAATCTTCGTGTTGAGTGTTGAGTGTGTTGAGTGTTGAGTGTGTTGAGTGTTGAGTGTTGAGTGTGTTGAGTGTTGAGTGTGTTGAGTGTGACTGCATGTGTGTGCGAGTGCGGTCGAAATGTCCTCCTGTTGGGTTAGGAGAGGTGAGATGTTGTGAGAGTTGCACATCATGTTCCCTGGCACACGAAGAGCTGCCTTGCACTCTGTGCCCTTGTAATTATGGCACATGCCATAATTGATATGGAAGTGGTTGGGAGACCAGACCACCCATAGGGGAGAAAGAACAACAGGGAGTAGACGGGGAAAACAGAGGGAGAGATTGAGGTGCTGTAATGGTTTTTGACTTGAGGTTGTTTTTTTCGTTAGCAATGCCAGGTAGGTTGTGCCTACCAGAGAAAATACTGATTTCTCCTTTTAGTTTGACAGGGAATGAGTTTAGGGTGGGTTGGAATGGAGGTATGGTGTTCAGCGATCTCTCTCTCTCTCTCTCTCTCTCTCTCTCTCTCTCTCTCTCTCTCTCTCTCTCTCTCTCTCTCTCTCTCTCTTTCTCTCTCTTTCGCTCTGTTTTCTCTCTCTCTGTTCGCTCTGTTTTCTCTCCTCTCTCTCCTCTCTACTTCTCTTTTCTCTCCCTCCTTCTCTTCTCTCTCAGCTGTCCCCCCCCCCCCCCCCCCCCTGAGCACCTATAGTCAGCTGTGCACTCAACCACCTACCGCATTCACCTCTTCCCACACGCACATACACGCGCAGACACGCACACGGAACACAAATACGCACCTCTCTCACCACGACAACACACGCTGCTCTCAAGGTTACACATGACGGGCCTGTGTGTGCCAGGGCTGTGTCGAGCCCTGTGTCGAGCCCTGAGCCCTGTGTCGAGCCCTGAGCCCTGTGTCGAGCCCTGAGCCCTGTGTCGAGCCCTGAGCCCTGTGTCGAGCCCTGAGCCCTGTGTCGAGCCCTGAGCCCTGTGTCGAGCCCTGAGCCCTGTGTCGAGCCCTGAGCCCTGTGTCGAGCACCTGAGCCCTGTGTCGAGCCCTGAGCCCTGTGTCGAGCCCTGAGCCCTGTGTCGAGCCCTGAGCCCTGTGTCTGAGCCCTGTGTCGAGCCCTGAGCCCTGTGTCGAGCCCTGAGCCCTGTGTCGAGCCCTGAGCCCTGTGTCGAGCCCTGAGCCCTGTGTCGAGCCCTGAGCCCTGTGTCGAGCCCTGAGCCCTGTGTCGAGCCCTGAGCCCTGTGTCGAGCCCTGAGCCCTGTGTCGAGCCCTGAGCCCTGTGTCGAGCCCTGAGCCCTGTGTCGAGCCCTGAGCCCTGTGTCGAGCCCTGTGTCGAGCCCTGAGCCCTGTGTCGAGCCCTGAGCCCTGTGTCGAGCCCTGAGCCCTGTGTCGAGCCCTGAGCCCTGTGTCGAGCCCTGAGCCCTGTGTCGAGCCCTGAGCCCTGTGTCGAGCCCTGAGCCCTGTGTCGAGCCCTGAGCCCTGTGTCGAGCCCTGAGCCCTGTGTCGAGCCCTGAGCCCTGTGTCGAGCCCTGAGCCCTGTGTCGAGCCCTGAGCCCTGTGTCGAGCCCTGAGCCCTGTGTCGAGCCCTGAGCCCTGTGTCGAGCCCTGAGCCCTGTGTCGAGCCCTGAGCCCTGTGTCGAGCCCTGTGTCGAGCCCTGAGCCCTGTGTCGAGCCCTGAGCCCTGTGTCGAGCCCTGAGCCCTGTGTCGAGCCCTGAGCCCTGTGTCGAGCCCTGAGCCCTGTGTCGAGCCCTGAGCCCTGTGTCGAGCCCTGAGCCCTGTGTCGAGCCCTGAGCCCTGTGTCGAGCCCTGAGCCCTGTGTCGAGCCCTGAGCCCTGTGTCGAGCCCTGAGCCCTGTGTCGAGCCCTGAGCCCTGTGTCGAGCCCTGTGTCGAGCCCTGAGCCCTGTGTCGAGCCCTGAGCCCTGTGTCGAGCCCTGAGCCCTGTGTCGAGCCCTGTGTCGAGCCCCCTGTGTCGAGCCCTGTGTGTCGAGCCCTGAGCCCTGTGTCGAGCCCTGAGCCCTGTGTCGAGCCCTGTGTCGAGCCCTGAGCCCTGTGTCGAGCCCTGAGCCCTGTGTCGAGCCCTGAGCCCTGTGTCGAGCCCTGAGCCCTGTGTCGAGCCCTGAGCCCTGTGTCGAGCCCTGAGCCCTGTGTCGAGCCCTGAGCCCTGTGTCGAGCCCTGAGCCCTGTGTCGAGCCCTGAGCCCTGTGTCGAGCCCTGAGCCCTGTGTCGAGCCCTGAGCCCTGTGTCGAGCCCTGTGTCGAGCCCTGAGCCCTGTGTCGAGCCCTGAGCCCTGTAGTATGGCGCGTCATGCGTTCTGAAATACAGAGGAGGAGTTCTTCACTTTCTTCTCTTTTCACGTTCACTGTCATGTTGTCTGGCTGATGTGTTATTTCATCAGGGCATAGTGTGTGATTGTAGGGTGGGGAGGCGAGAGAGGTATGGGGGATTGAGTAACAGAAGGGAAGTGAGGGGTGGGGGCAGGGAATGGGCATGAGAGAGACAGAGAGAAGGGACAGTGGGGGTGAGAGGGACGGGGAGTGTGGGGGGGGTGGGGACTGGGGTCGAGGGGTGCTCTGGCTGCCATAGAGGCAAAAAATAGCCATCTACGGCCATCCCTCGGGCACAGAGCTGTGGTTGGCTGAAGCCGGGCTCAGTCACTCCCCCTCCCCGTGTTGGCCAGTGACAGGTGGGCATGACTGGGCAATACGGTGTTGGGCCTGCCACAAAATGTGTGTTATGTGTGTGATAGCTTTTTTGGTCTAGTGATAGGCCAGTGTTAGGCCGTAACGTGCTGAGATACGACAAAGTTGAGACAAACTGCACGCACACACACACACACACACTGGGAAAAAGCATCCCAGCTCCATGAACATTATCAGCAGTGATAAGAGAGGCCTGCTCTTTCCATTACCCCCCCCCCCACCCCATTTTCTCCTCTCATCTCTCCAAATCACTGTCTACCACCCCTCCTCTTTCAGCCCCTCTCCCTCTGTTTCCTGTACTTTTTTCCTCTCACTTTGTCTACTCTCCCTCTCTTCTCCGATCACACTGTAGTTCAATGAGACTATTTATCTAGCATGTGTTATAGCGCCTCTTGGTGGCAGTCAAGGGGACTGCAACACTTCAGAGCTCTAGAGTAGCTGTTGTGGTTTAATCACTGACTCTCTTTTTGTAACAGTGGCATTAATAGACTCTCAAGCCATTTGCAGAGTATCATTAACATTTGTACTCTCTCTCTCTCTCTGTCTCTCTCTGTCTCTCTCTCTCTCTCTCTCTCTCTCTCTCTCTCTCTCTCTCTCTCTCTCTCTCTCTCTCTCTCTCTCTCTCTCTCTGTCTCTCTCTCTCTCTGTCTCGCTCTCCCTCTCTCTCTCTGTCTCTCTCTCTCTGTCTCTCTCTCTCTGTCTCTCTCTCTCTCTCTCTGTCTCTCTCTGTCTCTCTCTGTCTCTCTCTCTCTCTCTGTCTCTCTCTCTCTCTCTCTCTCTCTGTCTCTCTCTCTCTCTCTCTGTCTCTCTCTGTCTCGCTCTCCCTCTCTCTCTCTCTCAGACTCTGCGAAAGAAGGGTCTAAATGGCTTTGACAGTCCCGACATCGAGGCAGACGACTCTGCTGGTCAGAGCCCCGAGTCAGAGGATAAATACCGCAAGATCAACGACGACATCGACCTCATGATCAGCAGACAGAGACTCTGTGTAAGTGCTAACTGGAATTGTGTGTGTGTGTGTGTGTCCACTCCTACCACTTCTCCATTTGCCTTGCTAACCCTGTCACCTCTTTGTCTCTGTCCAGCAGGCTCTCCCCCCCTCTAACTACGACATGATTGGCTCCATCCAGGGCCAAAATAACAGCGGACTACTCTACTCTCAACCTGGGGCGGGGGGTTCCTTAGGAAACCACAATCTGCCGCCCCTCTCGCACACACACCCCGGGCTGCAGAGGAACAGCATGTCGCCTGGACCCCAACACACACACCGAACCCCCAGCGCTGGAAACGCAGGAGGGATGATGGTCTCGGAGCTGTCGAACGCCGTCTCTAACACTGGTGAGTTAACTATCGCGATGCACCCACATTTTTCACAGTGTGATGGTTTATGCAACTTGGGTAAAACAAGAAAAACGGACACTATTCTCCTCTGTCCGTCTCCTAGGTAATGGTAGCTATGGTAACCACCGTCACTCTCCGGGGCTGCTGTCTCCGGGATGTGTGGCCAAAGGCATGCAGGCCAAGACTCCGCCCCTGATGACCTCCATGACCCTGAGTGGTAACCGCAAGCCAGACCTCCGCACGCTGCTGCCCCCTGGCAACAAAAACAACATGCCCTCCGTCGTGAGTGATCTCCTCTTTCTCCATCTCTCTCTCTTTCTCCATCTCTCTCTCTCTTTCTCCATCTCTCTCTCTCTTTCTCCATCTCTCTCTCTCTCTTTCTCCATCTCTCTCTCTCTTTCTCCATCTCTCTCTCTCTTTTCTCCATCTCTCTCTCTCTTTCTCCATCTCTCTCTCTCTTTCTCCATCTCTCTCTCTCTCTTTCTCCATCTCTCTCTCTCTCTTTCTCCATCTCTCTCTCTCTTTCTCCATCTCTCTCTCTCTATCTCTCTTTCGTCCGTCCCCCCCCCCCCACCAGACAGATGTCAAAACACTTACCTGCTCCTCACACTCTAGCCCACACCGTACACTCAAACACTAATATGAGTTGTATTGCTTTTCAACGCTGCCAGTGCGAGGATTTTGACATGATGCTGGTGAGTGGTGTGACAACACACTAATGGACAACATGTAGAAAGTGAATATCTGTTTGTATGTGGAGAAGGAAATGGAGATCCACTGAATATCTGTTTGTATGTGGAGAAGGAAATGGAGATCCACATCAGTGTGTTAATGTTTGTTTGTTGTTTTCCTCCAGAACCAGAGAATAAACCACTCCCAGTCTGCCCAGTCTTTGGCTACCCCTGTGGTCTCCATAGCAACACCTACTCTGCCCGGGCAGGGTATGGGAGGGTACCCCTCTGCCCTCTCCACCTCCTATGGCACAGGTATGCAATCCTCTTCTTCTCTCTTCCTCCTCTTCTTCCTCCTCTCAAAATCACTGCACCGCATTAGGAATAGGAAGGACATGTACACTAGGAAGGATTTAGGAAGGACCCACAAGGTTTGCAACCTTCCTCTCCATTCCCCCTGTGTAGAGTACTCTCTGGGTGACCTGAGCTCTCTGTCAGGCTTCGGAGGGAACGGCTCTGGATCAGTTCACCTGGGATCAGTAACAGGCTGGCAGCAACAACAGCTACAGAACATGCAGCACTCAGCATTAGGACACATGGGGTGAGTGTGTGTCTTTGTGTGTCTTTTCCTCTGTGTGTGCTTGTGCTTTTGGGTAGTTCCTCTCCCTCTTTCTAACCACTGCCGTTCCTCTCCTCCACCAGCAACCTTTGTCAGAACTCCAACCTCAACCTCCAGAATGTCCATCAGAACCTTCACATCAAGTCAGAGCCCGCCTCCCCGCCCAGAGATCGAGGCATCGGATTTGTCAGCGGAGGGATGGGGGCCGTGTCCCAGGGCTACCTAACAAACCAAGGCCCAGTCGAGGCAGGGCGGTCTCCTGGCGACAGCCTGTCCAGCTGTGGGAGCTCATACGACGGCAGCGACCGCGAGGATCACCGCGGAAATGACAACTTCCTGCTGCGCCCGATGTCCAGTCAGGAGGAACGCCACAGCCCGTCCGTCAAACGCATGCGCCTATCAGAAGGCTGGGCTACATGATAAGGCCCACCCCTGATGATTCACTGGGGGGGGGGGGGGGGGGGCTTGTGTAGAGTTACCTTTAGTGTTACCCTGACTATTAGTAATCCTGTGTCCAAAACGGCACCCTATTCCCTGCATAGTGCTCTTGCCATAAAGTAGTGCACTTTATAGAGAATAGGGTGTGATTTCAGATTTGGCCTATATTCTTCTTGTGCAGAGTGAGAGTGTTACACTATAACAGGGACATTATATACAGGACTGTGTGTGTGTGTGTGTGGGGGGGGGGGGGGGGGGGTTATAATAGAGACATAAACTGTGTCTCAAATGGCGCTCTATTGCCCATGTAGTGCGCTACCTTTGGCCAAAAGTAGTGACACCGCATGGGACATAGGGAGTTACTTGAGACGGCACAGTGACATGCAAGGAGTGAGGGTTTATATGGAGTGGTGGGAGTCTGTGGGGGGGGGGGGGGCAATTTCTTGCGTTGTGTGTTTGTGAGGGAGGGAATAAGTCAATGAATATGTACACTATGTAAACTAACTAAGAAAAGGTTGAAGATGTCTGGTACTCTGTATGGCCAAGCTACTGGTGAGTTCAGTAATATACTAGGAGACACAAGGACAGGCACTGAGGAGTGGACGCGTCACGGTGGATTTGTGTGTGTGTGGATGAGTGTCTACGTCTGTGAGCGTGTGCACACTGGTGTGTGTGTGTGTGTGTGTGTGTGTGTGTGTGTGTGTGTGTGTGTGTGTGTGTGTGTGTGTGTGTGTGTGTGTGTGTGTGTGTGTGTGTGTGTGTGTGTGTGTGTGTGTGTGTGTGTGTGTGTGTGTGTGTGTGTGTGTGTGTGCCATGTACTACCTAGGCCCAGTCTGCAGCTGGCTGACTAGCAGACAGATAGTGCGAGTGTTCACTACAACTCGTGCATGTTGCAGGTTCAACGTATTCATGTATATAACGAGGGAGGGTAGGCAGAGAAAGAGAGAGAACGGGACAGAGTGACAAAGGCAGGAAGAAAGAGAGAGATGGAGGGGGGAGAGACAGATGGAAGTGAAAGAGAAAGACAGAAAAGAAGAGAGCGACAGAGGAAGAGAGACAGCGAGAGGAGAGTGATAGGCGGAGAGAGGAAGAGAGACAGGGAGAGGAGAGTGATAGGCGGAGAGAGGAAGAGAGACAGGGAGAGGAGAGTGATAGGCGGAGAGAGGAAGAGAGACAGGGAGAGGAGAGTGATAGGCGGAGAGAGGAAGAGAGACAGCGAGAGGAGAGTGATAGGCGGAGAGAGGAAGAGA
>NC_060192.1:6676207-6773707 GCF_021184085.1 Oncorhynchus gorbuscha | reverse complement strand
CTGTTGCCCAATCCCATATCAGCGCAGAGGATGGTTCTCACTCTGACCAGCAGATGGAGACAAAACCTTAGGAACGGCACACGACTTCAGACCTTGAACATTAGTACATACTAAGACTGATCGTCATTGACGGATACACCAGCTTGTGTGACTGCTGTAGTGCATACAAGGTCAGATCACCTATTTGGCGGGAGAGGGAAAAAGAGTATTCACATGGGGTCATTTAGTAACTCTCTACCTCCCCCCATCTCTCTCCCTCTCTTCTCCCTCCATCTCTCTCCCTCGCCTCCCCCTCTCTTCTCCCTCCATCTCTCTCCCTCGCCTCCCCCTCTCTTCTCCCTCCATCTCTCTCCCTCGCCTCCCCCGCTCCGAGTGAAGCATTGGCACCAATGAACCCATTGATGAACAGGCACAAGCCCCTCCAGCCAAGTCAAACAGCCTCCCGGTGCCTTTAATCATGGCCTAAAAAGCCAACAACTTGGCCCACACTCTAACCCGATCCCACCTTGCCGCTACGTCCTCCCCCGCATCCCAACACTACTACCCCCTAACCCACCCTTCCCACCACCACCCCTACCCCCTAACCCACCCTTCCCACCACCACCCCTACCCCCATATCCCCTGCACAGATGCTGCATTCAGAACCAAGTTCTGCTTCCCATAAGCGCAACTCTCACTGGTTTCTCTGTGTCGTGGTCCGTACACTCAGCGTTCTGGGACAGGAAAACAGTTGTCCAGACACTCTCCAATCACACACGTACGATACACATTACAACCCAGCTGAACTTCCTCCATTTGGTCCCCGATGGGCAAAACATCTTATCTCCTCTTCATGGGACCATTCTGGCCTTATTGGTATGATGTCATCAAAAATTATGCATGCAGGCAGCTCTGTGTTTTCACATAGGCTAGCCTACACTATTCGAAATGTTTTTGCTATCGATATTAAATGGTTATTTGGCTGCCCCAACAGGGGAACACTTTTATTTAACCATTTTTGGTTGCAGGTTGGACCCTTTCGGGTTCCAGGTAGAACCCTTTGAGAGAACTCCACTTTTCACGAGTGCCTCGTTATGTGAATTCAAAGGATTCTAACCTGGAACCAGAAATGGTCGTCTTTGCCGAATGAACTCTTTCGGGAACCCTTTTTTTCCTGAAGAGTGTACTGAATACGAGCTTTATCCTGGGAAACGAGTGCTATTATTTATGTGGCCTATTTTGTTAACATGGATTATTATAATGAGGTTATAGATCCATTTTCAATCATCGGGAGATTATTGTGATGGCTAAACTACAACTTCAGGTTAGTCAATTATAGCTACTGATTGTGGCGGTCAAGCAGCCGAGGTGAGATACTGCGCAGCATCACTGCGGTGAAGCGAACCAGAGAAGAGGTGGTAGCGCTCAACCTCAGGATCCCTTTGCTTTTCGTCTGTCTGCCTATTTATCTGCGCAACAAAACTCGCATCTCCGGGTAAACTGATTGACAGACAGCGTGCGAGGAGGAGTCGCCAACATCATCAGCATCATCATCATTATCATCACAGCGGCCTCTGCAGCGAAGGCGGAGGAGAGGAGACGAGAGAAAGAAGATAAGTTTTCTGCCCTTTGTTTTGGTTTTGACCGCGGGGGAAAGCAGTAAAACTCGGAGATGCACCTGCTATTGTCCCTCGCGGTGCTGTGCCTCGGTGCGGCTGTGCCTCGACAGGTGAACGGTGAGTGCGTGGGGATACTGGCGAATGTAAACAAACAACGGTGTCGTCATCCCTCTTAAATGAAGGGGTGAATGTTAGTGCGTAGTTTTCTTATTAAGGAGTGAGGTGCGGCCGCGGATGCCGTTGATACTTTGAGGGAACTCGCGGAGGATATTCTCTAGAATAAATAACTGCGTGTATCTTAATACGCTCGTGTTGTTGTTGTTGTTTTTTGTTTGTTGATGTGATGTAACTTGGCCTATCAAAGCCATATCTGAACTTAGTTGTTCAGAGAATTTCAAGTGGAAATTCTGCATGAAGATGTGTGTGTGTGTGTGTGTCTGTTATGTAAATACAGTATCTGATGCCTGTCCCCTTGGGGCCCTGTGTCTCTCTCATTGGGGTGTTGCTAAGAAGATCTGACAGCTACTCTGTCTCTCTCTCTCTCTCTCTCTCTCTCTCTCTCTCTCTCTCTCTCTCTCTCTCTCTCTCTCTCTCTCTCTCTCTCTCTCTCACTCACTCACACTCACTCACTCCCTCTCTCTCTCTCTCTCTCTCTCTCTCTCTCTCTCTCTCTCTCTCTCTCTCTCTCTCTCTCTCTCTCTCTCTCTCTCTCTCAGGGGATGAATGTGAACCTGTGTCATGTGAGGGTGATGCAGACTGTTTCACGCCACAGTCAGAGGAGGCGCTACTCTTATGTAAGCACAGGAGGACTTTGGGATCAATAATTCAAGTATTGTACTGTGTCAGCGCATGATTAGGGAACACATTATCACCACAACAAATTGATCTCTTTCTTTCTACAGCCACGACAGACTGGGAGGAGCTGATTACAGCAGGTAAGAGAAGCCTGATCCCAAACAGCCCCCGTGTCCCCTCACAGATCTCAAATGACTGGATAGGTGTAATCAATTCACTCTGTTTATGATTGATGGCCTGTTTGATCCTGTGACACCTACATGAAGTGCATAGACATCACTAAGCTCTTTATTAATGCAACACAGCTACTGACAGTGACCACTGGTTCCTTCATCCAACAGTACAATGCCCCACAATCTGTTCTATTGCCTGTGATCTTAATCAAGACACCACTCTCTTCTCTGAGGTCCATTATATGCTTGTGTTTGTGTTTGTGTGTGTGTGGTGTTTTAGATAATCCCTCATTAGTTCATACTAGCTGCTGTAGTAACACCATAATGAGGGCAGGCATTATTTTGTGATCTGCCTGTCATAGCTAATCACACACATACACACACACATACACACACACACGTACGTGTCCATGGTTGTGTGAGCGTAGCCTGCTAACCTGATGGTGAGCCTCCCATAAGGCTAGCAGGGTAATATTAGCAGATTTAATATAACTACTCTGACCTATATCCCTGTGCTTATCTTGGGACAGACAGTGAATATAAATACATATGTTGTATTGTCACATCCAGCAGATAGGTGCAGTGAAATGTGTTGTTTTACAGGGTCAGCCATAGTAGTAGGGTTGAGTGCCTTGCTCAAGGGCACATCGGCAGTTTTTGTTTGTTTTTACATTCTCGTCTCGTGTGTTCGAACCAGCGACCTTTCGGTTACTGGCCCAACACTCTATGTTGTCTTTTACTTGTGCTTAGTGTAGAAAACCAATTGATCCCTATAGGTTTTTGTGTCCAGGTCCGTGCCAGCCCAACCCATGCCACCATGGGGGTGTGTGTGAGACCACTAATGCCCAACGAGGTGATGCCTTCCTGGGGTACCACTGTCACTGCTCCCCTGGCTACTCTGGAGCCCACTGCCAACACAGTAAGACACATACGCACACACACACGTACACACACACAGGCACACACACACACTAACCCGGGGGGACAGCTTGTCTAACGACTGAGAGGGTTTCAGGCCTCCCGGCTGGAGGGAGTGGCTTAATCCGACCATTCTTAATGAGGTCACTCAGTGGGAGTTATGCTGATGAAGTCATACACACATCCTCACGCTTTCATGGGTGTGATGAGTTACGACGGCTTACACGTGGTGAACACGCACACACGCACGCACGCACGCACTCAACAATGTAGTACCACCCACATGAACAAATACTACAGTTTACTATAGAATTCTGCAGTACTTACTATAGAATTCTGTAGTAAACTGTCGTGTACTGTAGAATACTATACTAAACACTGTAATACCCCTCAATCATAGGTAGTGCTTATTATAGAATGTTGTAGTATTCTGAGGAATACTACTGTTAATACTACAGTATTATCCACTTTAGTAAATACTATTGTGATGTCCGCAAAAACACTACAGTCCCGGAAAAACACTACACTTTTTTAACTGTATTTAATTTGCACATGCCTTGCCCATTCCCCTCCCCCATATCCCAATTTGTGCTACCCATAAGTGAGAAACCTACATGCCAAGTATAGACCATATTGTGTTCCCTACAGGCTATAGAAATGAGCAGAAACAATGAACTCTCTGGTCAGACCCTGGTCTGTCCTTCCTTCCTACCTACTGTACAGGTTATGGAAAATGTGCTCTTTTAGTATTTTTCCAGTAGGTTTTCACAAGGAGGAAATGCCAAAGATAATGAAACAAAAACACTAAAGTAAATATTTGAGTTATGTCTGAAAAAAACACAAGTGAATACTACAGCCATCTACCGTCTGAAAAAACACTACATTAAATACTAAAGTACACTACAATCCGCAAAAACACTACATTTATTACTATAGGTGACCAATCGTTTCGATTCGGTCTCGTGTAGCAAAAATTTAAATTGTGTTTTTTACATTGGATAAAAGTAGAGACCTAGAAAATGGTATATCATACACTACAGTTGAGGAACAATGGGAAAGTAATTCTGCTTTGAAAGTTCATAACCCCACTTTGGAGAAAATGGCCCTTGAATGTTTTGGTACACCTACTGGAGAGGTTTTCTTTGTCTACACCCATTCAGCATTATTCACACCCTCTTAAGCCTTAGCCCCACCCACATATTTTAAGGAGTCACATGTGAGGCCATGTGCTAAACACAGTGAGTAGTGTAATAAACAACCAAAGGTTTCAAGACTAAAGTCTGGTTTATACCATGTCTATCAACATGTCTGTATACAGTTGTCGCAGTGACATCCTGAACATTCAATTGTCGTCCGACATCAAACTTGTCATTGTCGTTATGAACACAAAAACGACAGGCTGCATGACATCAGCAGGCTGGTGGTCCAAAATAGCATAACTGGTGTATTTTAACACCAATAAACCCATCCGTTTAAAAATAAATTCAGTATATGTCAATTTAGCAAACCAGGCAACTAAATTAACTTTCTAAACAATGTTTTGGTTCGTTTCTAGTTTGTTAGCTAGCTAGCTAAAGTTAAGGCACTATATACTACAGTTTTCTTTTGCTACAGTATTTATACTATAGTTAACTGTTAATACTACAGTATACTAATGTGAATACTACAGTAAAGTCTGAAAAACACTACAGTGAATACTATACTATAGTATACTATAGCTTTTTTTATGTGGGCAATACCAACAATGGTATCTACTCTATATGTGTGCACAGTGAGGTCACATACTCTTGTAGTTCTCCAGGGGGTCTTGTATATAAATACTAGGTGTTGTTCTTGGTGACAGAGCCAAACAGACAGTGTCAAACTAGGTCAACTGATAAGATTAGTCCCAAGCGCCATGTTAGGATCATATAATTGTACATGTGATAAATGTTCCACATTTCGAGGAATTTCCCTCTCAGAATTGATTAAATCACCCACGGAAGCCTTCTGTACTAAATTATAGCGAGTCATACCCATAGAGAGCCTATGAAATTACTAGAGTGGTTATGTCATGAACCCTCAAAGTTCCAGAATGGAGTGAAAATGGCAGCCATATTGGTCAGGGAGAAATCCAAACCATTCAAATTGGAATGAATGGCAGTAGAGGCATAATCCTGATTTTACTTATGCAGGAAAATAAAAGTAAGGCATATGATATATCACAAATTGTGTAATAGAATTATTGTTAACCTAAAATATTGTCATTTCATTATAAATACCGTTTATATAAGTTTTCTACAAATTGCCTCTAAAATATATTTAAACAGACCTTAAATGTCTCAATTTTTGTTTTCTTGGAAAGCTGTGAGTGCAATTATGTTACAATATCAGTACTTGTTGCATTTACAACTTGTCTAAATCCTATCATCAACTGATTTCAGACAATGTATGGCTGTGGATTAATTGCATTGTTTGAATGGATTGTTGGCATATTGGCAGTTAATTTGAAAAATTTCTGTAATCATTCCTCTAAAATTGCCTGGCTAGCAAGCAAACAAACATACAGTGCAGACAAATTCTTCAGATATATATTTTTTACACAATATCTTATCACATCATTGTTGACCAACTTTTTGACCAAAATGGCTGACCTGCAAAATGGCTGACCTGCAAAATGGCTGACCTGCGAAATGGCTGACCTGCGAAATGGCTGACCTGCGAAATGGCTGACCTGCGAAATGGCTGACCTGCAAAATGGCTGACCTGCATGACACTTGCATTAGACCTTCTTCTCATGCTCACTCCACACCTCTTACGGTGCATTCGGAAAGTATTCAGACCCCTTGACTTTTTCCACATTTTGTTACGTTACAGCCTTAATCTAAAATTGATGAAATAAAAACTTTTCTTCATCAATCTACACACAATACCCCATAATGACAAAGCGAAAACAGGTTTTTAGAAATATTGTGCAAATTTCTAGAAGTAAAAAACAAAAAGACCTTTAAGTCAAGGGGTCTGAATACTTTCGTTCTCCGCTGAGTTTATAAAACTGTAAAAAGAGCAGCACGGAGGGGCTGTTTTAAATACAATGTTGTAAAAACAAAATGGTTGCTGTTACTCCCGTCCCTATTGCTGAATGCAACCTTTTGACACCACGTACTGAAGTCAATCATCCATACTTGCCTTAGTCGTCTCCTTTGGAGATTGGCGTTTAGGCTGCGGCAATGAAAAGGCAGCATACAGACCTAAAGTATGTTTTAGCGGCGGAGTTTGGTAGGCTAACCTGATTTGTAACTCTGAAGATAACAGACTGTGAACTCAAAAGTGTACGTTTGATTGTAGGGGAGGACAATAAATGTACAAATAATAATAATACAACAACAATAAGAAGAAGAACTGTCAGCATGAACACCACTGTTATTCTCCAAACGTATTTTATCCTTCCTCTTCTTCCCAGTCTTGCCAGTGGAATCACTTATTTGAAATCCGATATGCCTACTTGTGTTTTTGAAAATGGATAATATGAGGCTATGTTTTTTTTGCAGTCATTCATGGACACTTTTGAATAAGCCATGCAAATAAGAACTGGATATTGAATGCTGCAGGCCTCAAATATAATAGTTGACATTTGAGTATTGTGCCCGTGCCAGGCTAAGATAGTAGGGGGATTCACAACTTACAAACGCATCATATTTTGTCTATGTAGAGTCAGATGATTGCAAGGGTCTTCACTGGTAGGCATAAACCACCTGGATATTGAGATATTCATTCGATTTTTCCTGAAGGTTTTGAGAAATTAATTGTTATAATAAGAACATTTTCAAACACCCAGAACTTGGGAAACATAGATCAGGGGGAGGCCAACCCTCCTGGAGGTCAAGAGCAATTTTCTTCCAGCACTATTTTAAAGAGTTCACCCAAATTACAAAATGTTTGTGCCCTACCTTGAAAACAATCTATGGACAAGGAGACTGCAATCGATGATTTGGTTACCCAGTACCATCAACCTAAACTGGGACATGCTTATTAACACCCCAGCTGTCCTACAATCTAAGCTAGATGCCCTCAATCTCACACCAATTATCAATGAACCTACAGTACCAGGTACAACCCCAAAATCCGTAAACACGGGCACCCTCATAGATATCATCCTGACCAAGCTGCCCTCTAAATACACCTCTGCTGTTTTCAACCAAGATCTCAGCGATTACTGCCTCATTACCTGCGTCCGTTATGGGTCTGCTGTCAAACAACCACCCCTCATCACTGTCAAACGCTCCCTAAAACACTTCAGCGAGCAGGCCTTTCTAATGGACCTGACCCAGGTATCCTGGAAGGATATTGGCCTCATTCCATCAGTAGAGGATGCTTGGTTATTCTTTAATAGTGCTTTCCTCACCATCTTAAATAAGCATGCCCGATTCAAAAAATGTAGAACCAGGAACAAATATAGCCCTTGGTTCACTCCAGACCTGACTGCCCTTAACCAGCTCAAAAACATCCTGTGGCGTTCTGCATTAGTATTGAATAGCCCCCTTGAAATGCAACTTTTCAGGGGAGTTAGGAACCAATATACACAGCCAGTTAGGAAAGCAAAGGCTAGCTTTTTCTAACAGAAATTTGCATCATGTATCACAAACTCCAGAAAGTTCTGTAACACTGTAAAGGTCATGGAGAATAAGAGCACCTCCACCCAGCTGCCCACTGCTCTGAGGCTAGGAAACACTGTCACCACTGATAAATCCACTATAATTGAGAATTTCAATAAGAATTTTTCTACGGCTGGCCATGCTTTCCACCTGGCTACCCCTACCCGGTCAACAGCCTTGCACATCCCACAGCAACTTGCCCAAGCCTCCCCCATTTCTCCTTCACCCAAATCCAGATAGCTGATGTTCTGAAAGAGTTGCAAAATCTGGACCCCTACAAATCAGCTGGGCTAGACAATCTGGAACCTCTCTTTCTAAAATTATCCCCCGCAAATGTTGTAACGCCTATTACTAGCCTGTTCACCCTCTCTTTCATATCGTCTGAGATCCCCAAAGATTGGAAAGCTGCCGCGGTCATCCCCCTCTTCAAAGGGGGAGACACTCTCGACCCAAACTGTTACAGACCTATATTTATCCTACCCTGCCTTTCTAAGGTCTTCGAAAGCCAAGTTAACGAACAGATCATCGGCCATTTCGAATCCCACCACACCTTCTCCGCTATGCAATCTGGTTTCCGAGCTGGTCATGGGTGCACCTCAGCCACACTCAAGGTCCTAAACGATATCATAACCGCCATCGATAAAAGACAATACTGTGCAGCTGTATTCATCGACCTGGCCAAGGCTTTCGACTCTGTCAATCACCACATTCTTATCGGCAGACTCAACAGCCTTGGTTTCTCAAACGACTGCCTCACCTTGTTCACCAACTGCTTCTCTGATAGAGTTCAGTGTGTCAAATCGTAGGGCCTGTTGTCTGGACCTCTGGCAGTCTTTATAGGGGTGCCACAGGGTTCAATTCTTGGGCCGACTCTTTTCTCTGTGTACATCAATGATGTCGATCTTGTTGCGGGTGATTCTCTGATCCACCTCTATGCAGACAACACCATTCTGTATACTTCTGGCCCTTCTTTGGAAAATGTGTTAACTAACCTCCAGTCAAGCGTCAATGCCATACAACTCTCCTTCCGTTGGCCTCAATTGCTCATAAATGCAAGTAAAACTAAATGCACGCTCTTCAACCGATCACTGCCCGCACCCCCCTGCACTTAGAATATGTGGACAACTACAAATACCTATGTGTCTGGTTAGACTATAAACTCTCCTTCCAGACTCACATTAAGCATCTCCAATCCAAAATTGAATCTAGAATTGGCTTCATATTTCGCAACAAAGCATCCTTCACTCATGCTGCCAAACATAACCCTGTAAAACTGACTATTCTACCAATCCTTGACTTCGGTGATGTCATTTACAAAATAGCCTCCAACACTCTACTCAGCAAATTGGATGCAGTCTATCACAGTGCCATCTATTTTGTCACCAAGCCCCATATACTACCCACCACTGCAACCTGTATGCTCTCATTGGCTGGCCCTTGCTACATATTCGTCGCCAAACCCACTGGCTCCAGGTCATCTATAAGTCTTTGCTAGGTAAAAGCCCCGCCTTATCTCAGGTCACTGGTCACCATAGCAGCACCCACCCATAGCACGCGCTCCCGCAGGTATATTTCACTGGTCACCCCCAAAGCTAATTCCTCCTTTGGCCGCCTTTCCTACCAGTTCATTGCTGCCAATGACTGGAACAAATTGCAAAAATCACTGAAACTGGAGACTCATATCTCCCTCTCTAACTTTAAGCATCAGCTGTCAGAGCAGCTCACAGATCATTGCACCTATACATAGCCCATCTGTAAATAACCCATCCAACTACCTCATCCCGATATTGTTTTTTTTCTCCTTTGCACCCCAGTATCTCTACTTGCATTTTCATCTTCTGCACATCTATCACTCCAGTGTTTAATTGCTCAATTTTTATTACTTCGCCACTACGGCCTATTTATTGCCTTACCTCCCTAATCTTACCTCATTTGCACACACTGTATATAGACTTTTTTCTATTGTATTATTGACTGTACATTTGTTTATTCCATGTGTAACTCTGTGTTGTTGTTTGTGTCAAACTGCTTTGCTTTGTCTTGGCCAGGTCGCAGTTGTAAATGAGAACTTGTTCTCAACTGGCCTCCCTGGTTAAATAAAGGTGAAATAAAATGAAATTGAAAAACATTAATATTACTATTTCCTTTGCAGAGTCTTGGTGGAGTGGTGACACTCCATGACACATGTGTGGCATCCAACTTTCACCTGAGTACCGGGATCAATCCCTGCTTCCAACCTTCCCACTGTTTCTCTCCCCATCTCGTTTTATTACTGTCTGAATTATGTCAAACCACCTGAAAAGTGTCAAACTACCTGAAAAAATATTAGCAGACTTTCATTTCATCCACCCAAAATCTCAAAGTAACAAAGTCATTTTGAGTGTTCATTTAACGTTCGAAGCATCCGGAATACATCTGGCCTGTGGTAAGATGTTTTATTCCCCACCTTGGTTATAGGCCTAACTACAGCCATGTCGAAAATATATATAAATAAGGAGATTAGATTTGAAAACAGTAAAGTTTTCCGACCCCCCCGTCTAGGGGTTGTGGCAGGGGGCAATGAAATTATCAAATGTTCCAAGCTGTCTTCAAAAGTCCTGTTGCTGTATGAAACGTCCATTTTTACATTAAATATCTGTATGCAACCTCATAGTCCCATAAATGTATGAAACAGTTCTTCCCTGGTCTGTGTTTGTGTTCCAGATGTGAATGAGTGTGAGAGTGGGCCGTGCAGGAACGGAGGAGTGTGTACAGACCGGGAAGCCAACTACACGTGTGTGTGTCCTGGAGAATACACGGGCAGGACCTGCCAGCACAGTGAGTGTGGACTTGTGTAACTGTTTACTTGCGAGTCATCAGAGGACAAATATTTTAAGAGGTCTTGATGTCCAACGCTTACATGAACACACAATTGAATTAGGTTGGTATTGATGTCTTATGCTCTCTTGCTGTTTTCCCTTTTAATGCGCTTCTGTGTGTGTGTGTGTCACCTATTTATTTAAGCTATTTAAGCACTCTGTGCTGTCCTGGTGTAGCATCATTAAAAATCAAATCCAATTTTATTTGGCACATACACTTGTTGGGGCAGATGTTATTGCGGGTGTAAGCGAAATGCTTGTGTTTCTAGTTCCAACAGTGCAGTAATATCTAACCATACACACAATCTAAAGTAAAGGAATGGAATTAAGAATATGTAAATATTTTGATGAGCAATTTCAGAGCAGCATAGACTAAGATACAGTAGGATAGGATGTAATAGAGTCGATACATATTAGATGAGTAATGAAATATGTAAACATTCTTAAAGTGGGTAGTGTTCCATTATTAAAGTGGCCAGTGATTTCAAGTCTATGTTCGAGGCAGCAGCCTCGAATGTGCTAGTGATGGCTATTTAACAGTGGTGGCCTTGAGATAAAAAGCTGTTTTTCAGTCTCTCGGTCCCGGCTTTGATGCACCTGTACTGACCTCGCCTTTTGGATGATGGCGGGGTGAACAGCTCCGTTGGTTGTTGTCCTTGATGATATTTTTGCCTTCCTGTGACATCTGGTGCTGTAGGTGTCCCGGAGGGCGGGTAGCTTGCCCCCGGTGATGTGTTGGGCAGGCCGCACCCCCCTCTGTAGAGCCATGCCATTGTGGGCGGTGCAGTTGCCGTACCAGGTGGTGATACAGCCTGACAGGATGCTCTCAATTGTGATTGGTGAGGGGTTTAGGTGCCAAGCCAAATTTCTTCAGCCTCCTGAGGTTGAAGAGGCACTGTTGCGCCTTCTTCACCACACTGTCTGTGTTGGTGGACCATTTCAGTTTGTCAGTGATGTATACGCTGAGGAACTTGAAGCTTTCCATCTTCTCCCTTGCTGTCTCATTGATGTGGATAGGGGGGCTCCCTCTGCTCTTTCCTGAAGTCCACGATTAGCTCCTTAGTTTTGTTGACGTTGGGCGAGAGGTTATTTTCCTGGCACCACACTCCCAGGGCCCTCACATCTTCCCTGTAGGCTGTCTCATCATTTTTGGTAATCAGGCCTACTACTGTTGTGTTGTATGCAAACTTGATGATTGAGTTGGAGGCGTGCATGGCCACACAGTCATGGCTGAACAGGGAGTACAAGAGGGGGCTGAGCACGCATCCTTGTGGGGCCCCAGTGTTGAGGATCGGCGACGTGGAGATGTTGTTTCCTACCTTCACCACCTGGGGACGGCCCATCAGGAAGTCCAGGACCCAGTTGCACAGGGCGGGGTTCAAACCCAGGGCCTCGAGCTTAATGATGAGCTTGGAGGGTACTATGGTGTTGAATGCTGAGCTATAGTCAATAGACAGCATTCTTACCTAGGTATTCCTCTTGTCCAGATGGGATAGGGCAGTGTGCAGTGTGATGGCGATTGCATCTTCTGTGGATATATTGGGGCGATAAGCAAATTGAAGTGGTTCTAGAGTGTAAGGTAGAGGTGATATGATCCTTGACTAGTCTCTCAAAGCACTTCATGATGAATGATGTGAGTGCCACGGGGCCATAGTCATTAAGTTCAGTTACCTTTGCTTTCTTGGGTACAGGACCAATGGTGGACATCTTGATGTATGTGGGGACAACAGACTGGAATAGGGAGAGATTAAATATGTCTGTAAACACTCCAGCCAGCTGGTCTGCGAATGCTCTGAGGACACGGCTGGGCCGGCAGCCTTGCGAGGGATAACACGCTTAAATGTCTTACTCACGTCGGCCAGGTAGAAGGAGAGCCCACAGTCCTTGGTAGCGGGCATGCATCATTGGGACTGTGTTATCCTCAAAGCGGGTGAAGAAGGTGTTTAGCTTGTCCGGCAGCAAGATGCCGGTGTCCACGACGTGGCTGGTTTTCCCTTTGTAGTCCATGATTGTCTGTAGACCGTGCCACATAAGTCTTGTGTCTGAGCCGTTGAATTGCGACTCCACTTTGTCTCTATACTGAGGTTTTGCCTCTTTGATTGCCTTACGGAGGGAATAACTACACTGTTTGTATTCAGCCATATTCCCTTGCCACCTTGTCACAGTTAAATGCGACGGATTGCATTTTCAGATTTGCGTGAATGCTGCCATCTATCCACGGTTTCTCGATAGGGTAGGTTCAAATAGTCACAGTGGGTACAATATCTCCCATACACTTCCTATACACACAGTATCAGTGTATTTGTCTATGTTGTTCTCGGAGGCTACCTGGAACATATCCCAGTCCACGTGATCAAAACAATCTTGAGGCGTGGATTCCAATTGGTCAGACCAGCATTGAATAGTCCTTAGCACGGGTACTTCCTATTTGAGTTTTGGCCTATAGAAAGGGAGGAAAAAAATGGAGTCATGATCAGATTTGCCAAAGGGAGGGCTGGGGAGGGCCTTGTAGGCATCCCGGAAGTTGGAGTAGCAGTGGTTGAGTGTTTTAGCAGCGCGAGTACTACAGTCAATGTGTTGATCGAACTTCAGTAACTTTTTCCTCAAATTTACTTTGTTAAAATCCACAGCTACAATAAATGCGGCCTCAGGATATGTGGTTTCCAGTTTGCATAAAGTCCGGTGCAGTTCTTTGAGGGCCGTCGTGGTATCGGCTTGAGGGGGAATATACATGGCTGTGACTATAACCGAAGAATATTCTCTTGGGAGGTAATACGGTCGGCATTCGATTATGAGGTATTCTAGGTCGGGTGAACAAAAGGACTTGAGTTCCTGTATGTTATCACAATCACACCATGAGTAGTTAATCATTAGCGATGTTGTTGCGTCGTGGTACCAGAGTCTCTCTGTTCTCAATTAGAGCCAGCCTGAGTCTGTTTTGGGGGTGGAGAATGCCAGATACGGACCCCCTCGTCCCCAATCCTACACAGGGACCACGGACACACACTCACAGACCTATGCCCTTCTCCCCTACCTCACACACTCCTCCAGAACCAGTTATTTCCACACATACTCACACAGGAGCTGTGAGAAAAGAGAGGAGAGTTGCGAGGATGAGGATGTTTTTGTATGGCATTTTGAAGCTGAAGTCTCAGCCAATGAGAGGGAGGATGATGGACTGATAAGTGGATGTAATGAGGCAGAAAGAAGAGAAGAAGAAAAGGATGAACTGGCTAGCAGAATCAAAATAAATTGAAAAACGGACTGACACACAGATGCAATGACTCAGTTTTACCAGGAGAGAGGTTGAGAGACTGCATGTCAGAGACTGAAATCAATGACGAAACTGACCTGGAACATGAAATTCATCTGGGCCAACATGGCGGACAATCCAGAGCAGAGCTGTGGCTGTCCCTCAGAGGAGAAACAAGGAACACTGTGTCTTCGGTACCTGCTGATGTTTGAGGAAGGACTGAAGAAAGAAAGAAAGCGAAGGAAGGAAGGAAGGACATTTACTGTGGCTTTGGCTTGTGATGGATGTACTAATTGTACTAATCATTATCTCGCTCTCTCTCTCTCTCACTCTCTCTCTCTCTCTTTGTCTCTCCTCTTTCTTCCGTGTGTGTCTGTGTACCTGCTGTCCCTCTACTCTGTAGAGTGTTCAGGTCCTCTGGGCATGGAGGGTGGTATCATCACCAAGGGGCAGCTGTCCTCCTCCTCTGTTCAGCGGGGCATTTTTGGTTTGCAGCACTGGAGCCCTGACCTGGCCCGGCTCCACCGCAGGGGAATGGTTAATGCCTGGAGCCCTGCACTCAGCGACCGCTGGCCCTGGATACAGGTAGCACACGCTCACACACTCCGGCTGTCCGCTAGATAGATGTAGCCAGTGTTTACTCCCCCATGGGCAAACTCTAGTTGTTTCTGACTCCCTTATGTCTGTGTCCAGGTGAACCTGCGGCAGAAGATGCGTGTGACGGGGCTGATTACCCAGGGTGCTCGGCGGCTGGGCAGCTCAGAGTATGTGAAGTCCTATAAGATCGCCCACAGCGACGACGCTAGGACCTGGAGCATGGTGAAAACCAGAGGAGACACACAGGACATGGTGATGCGTGTGTGTGTGTGTGTGTGTGTGTGTGTGTGTGTGTGTGTGTGTGTGTGTGTGTGTGTGTGTGTGTGTGTGTGTGTGTGTGTGTGTGTGTGTGTGTGTGTGTGTGTGTGTGTGTGTGTGTGTGTGTGTGTGTGTGTGTGTGTGTGTGTGTGTGTGTGTGTGTGCGATATGTGTGTGCGATATGTGTGTGCGATATGTGTGTGCGATGTGTGTGTGCGAGTGTGTGTGCGAGTGGGTGTGCGAGTGAGCGAGTGAGCGAGCGAGCGAGTGAGCGAGAGTGAAAATACATTTGTGCAGGTGCGCCTAAATCAGCCCAATGTTTTTGACTGATAAAACCTGATGTTTTCCTCTAGATATTCCACGGTAACTCAGACAGCAGTTCTCTCATGGCCAACACCTTCTCTTCACCAATTGAAGCACAGTACATACGGGTTTACCCTCAGGTCTGCTGGGGCCATTGTGTGCTGCGCATGGAGCTGATGGGCTGCGAGCTCACAGGTCAGGGACGTCATCATCTGTAGACATGATTGCTTTATAAACTTGATGTGGCACCCTGCTCATAATGCCTTCATTACAATGTTGTAAAGCTTCATGATGCATGTCAAATGTGTCAAAAGCAGTCATACATGGTTATAAAATAAATATTTTGTGACAATGTTTTCACACACAGTACCAGTCAAAAGTTTGGACACACCTACTCATTCTATTTTTTTTTAAAAAAAAAAAACTATTTTCTACATTGTAGAATACCATGAAATAACACAAATGGAATCATGTAGTAACCAAAAATGTGTTAAACAAATCAAATTATATTTTACGTTTTAGATTCATCAAAGTAGCCACCCTTTTCCTTGATGACAGCTTTGCACACTCTTGGTATTCTCTCAACCAGCTTCATGAAGAATGCTTTTCCAACAGTCTTGATGGAATTCCCACATATGCTGAGCACTTGTTGGCTGCTTTTCCTTTACTCTGCGGTCCAACTCATTTCAAACCATCTCAATTGGGTTGAGGTCGGGTGATTGTGGAGGCCAGGTTCTCTGATGCCGCACTCCATCACCCTCCTTCTTGGTCAAATAGCCCTTACACAGTGTTGGGTCATTGTCCTGTTGAAAAACAAATGATAGTCTCACTAAGCGCAAGCCAGACTGGATGGCGTATCGCTGCAAAATGCTGTGGTAGCCATGCTGGTTAAATGTGCCTTGAATTCTAAATAAATCACAGACAGTGTCACCAGCAAAGCACCCCCACATCATCACACCTCCTCCTCCATGCTTCACGGTGGGAACCACACATGCAGAGATCATCCATTCACCTACTTTGCATCTCACAAGACATGGAGGTTGGAACCAAAAATCTCACATTTTGACTCATCAGGCCAAAGGACAGATTTCCACTGGTCTAATGTCCATTGCTCGTGTTTCTTGGCCCGAGCAAGTTTCTTCTTATTATTTGTGTCCTTTAATAGTGGTCTTTGCAGCAATTCGACCATGAACGCCTGATTCAAGCAGTTTCCTCAGAATAGTTGATGTTGAGATGTGTCTGTTACTTGAACTCTGTGAAGCCTTTAAATGGGCTACAATTTCTGAGGCTGGTAACTCTAATGAACTTATCCTCTCTTTTACCAAATAGGACTATCTTCTGTATACCAACCCTACCTTGTCACAACACTGATTGGCTCAAACACATTAAATTAACTTTTAACAAGGCACACCATAATTGAAATGCATTCCAGGTGACTACCTCATGAAGCTGGTTGAGAGAATGCCAAGTGTGTGCAAAGCTGTCATCAAGGAAAAGGGTGGCTATGTCTCAAATATAAAATGTAATTTGTTTGTTTAACACTTTTTTGGTTACCACATGATTCCATATCTGTTATTTCATAGTTTTGATGTCTTCACTATTATTCTACAATGTAGAAAATAGTAAGACAAACCCTTGAATGAGTAGGTGTGTCCAAACTTTTGACTGGTACTGTATATTGGGATGTTTATGTGTTTCTGTTTCTGGTTTCCCAGGCTGTTCAGAGCCTCTGGGTCTAAAGGGGGGTCAGGTGCAGGACTCCCAGCTGACCTCGTCCTCTGTGTACCGGACCCTGGGCATGGGTCTGCTAGCCTGGACCCCGAACAGAGCCAGACTGGACAACCAGGCCAAGGTCAACGCATGGACCGCAGCCACCAATGACCAAAACCAGTGGATACAGGTATGGAGGGGAGGGGTAGGGGAGAGGGAGGGGGAGGAGTAGGAGAAAGACAAAAATAGAATGGAGTATGCATTTTAATGAATGGATAATTAAATCATTCTCCCTCTCTACTTCTTCTCCACTTTCCCTCTCCCTCTCTCAGGTAGACCTGTTGGTTCCTACTAAGGTAACAGGTGTAGTGACTCAGGGAGCTAAGGACTTTGGCCGTGTCCAGTTTGTGCGCTCCTACAAACTGGCCTACAGCAACGATGGACTGAGGTGGACGACATACCAGGACGAAACACAACACAAGGACAAGGTCGACACACATGATCATATTGATTGACTGTTTGATTGATTTGTTGATTGATTGAGACACAGAAAATACATGACAGAGGGACAGAAAGAAAGAGAAGGAGACAGAGAGTGAGGGACGGTGATGGTTCAGTTATTGGTGTTCCAGTTGTATCTGTGGTTGTCTTGTTGGCAGTGTGTCTGACGGTATCCGTGGTTGTCTTGGGTGACAGGTGTTCCAGGGGAACGTTGAAAATGACACCCACAGGAAGAACTCCGTCCAGCCGCCCATATATGGTCGTTTCCTCCGCCTCATTCCCTGGTCCTGGTACGGACGCATCACACTGAGGATGGAGCTACTGGGCTGCACAGAGGACGACTGACCATCTCTCTCCCTCTCTCTCATCCCTCCGTCTCTCTCTCTCTCTTCTGTCTCTTTCTCTCTCACCTAGCTCTCTCTTCTCCCTCCGCCTCTTTCTCTCTCACCTAGCTCTCTCTTCTCCCTCCGCCTCTTTCTCTCTCACCTAGCTCTCTCTTCTCCCTCTGCCTCTTTCTCTCTCACCTAGCTCTCTCTTCTCCCTCCGCCTCTTTCTCTCTCACCTAGCTCTCTCTTCTCCCTCCGCCTCTTTCTCTCTCACCTAGCTCTCTCTTCTCCCTCCGCCTCTTTCTCTCTCACCTAGCTCTCTCTTCTCCCTCCACCTCTTTCTCTCTCACCTAGCTCTCTCTTCTCCCTCCGCCTCTTTCTCTCTCACCTAGCTCTCTCTTTCCCCTCTCTCGCTCTCTCCCTGTCCTGCTTCTGTTTCTCTCCCCTTTGTCCATCTCTCCATCTCCCAATCTCTCTCACTCTTCTCCCTTCTTCCATCTCGCTCTCTCACTTGACCTCTTCTCCACCCCCCCCCTTTCTCTCTTGCTGGAAGTAGCAGTGTGGACAGTGGTCATAAGAGACACCGGGAAAGATGTGGGACGTAGAGGTCACAATAGGTGACTGGTTCACCTTGTGTTATTTATTTATTTCTTGGATTATAAGGTACTGTACTTCTGCTCTTCGATGTTTTTGCTATATCGTTCTCCTGTGTGATAGCATTTCCAACAGTAGTGCCAAAACAATACAGGGTTAACGTCTCCGTGACCTTTGACTGTTCCCTCCCACCGTTTCTGACGGCGAAACAGCCCTCTCCGAGCACAAAGCTCCCCTACATAACGATAACAGTTGAAAGGCGTTTTACAGACATTGTAACAGTCAGTAAAGCCACGAGGGGGAGCACAGCACCATCTGCAAAACAGACAGATTTACAACGCTATTCACACTACATTGCGAGGAATAAGGTATTTTAATGCTGTTGAAGAGATAGAAAATGTCGCCCAAAGTGTGCTATCTACTGTACAATAACCTCTGATGTGGTATTCGTTGATACTAGTTGAACACAGTATTGATGGTTGTAACATCATTCTTTAGCTGATATGGTGCAAGAAGCCACTTTCTGTGTAGTAAAACAAGTGACATAATACCTGTGTTTCTCTCCGTGTCTGTTTTCCAATCAAAAGTTGTTTGCAATCAAGTCATCGGAATGGTCTACAGCTCTTTGCGCTCACCTCGCTAAGGACAGGAGAGTTTGATGCAGCTATCTAAATGTATAACCCTAACCATAACCCTAAGCCTAACCTTAACCCTAGCTTCATGCCCACATCCCGGTTCAACCCTAACCCTAGACTCAACCACAACCCTAACCCGAACCGTAGGGCAAGCTTATTAGCAGCAATAAAAGTTCATTGCCAAAAAGAGGGCATAAATGTCAATACAGTGACAACAAATGACATGGAAAGGGGAAGGCAATTCAGTCGAGCAGGAGCGGTCTGGGACCTGAAATCGTCTCTGGCATTTCTAACATACCAGCCCATTATTTTTCCTTGAGGGACCCACAACGGCCATTTTTTTTCCAAGAGTCCCCCACACGGCCTATTTTCCCATCAACACCCAGTATTAGCCAGAAAATGAGAATTTTGTGAAGAAAAAAAAACAAGTTAGGCTAAAATCGGACCAGCCATTTGGCATTTGTCCAAAATGCCAGATGGTCAGTCCGCCCCTGAACTCGAGCAGTTACAAACTGATGTACACAACACAAGAATATTAGGTGGAAAATAGAATGGTCTGCCAGCTGATGCTGGTTTGCGTCAGGTGAATGGCTCACATTAGGCCTAACTACAGTCAGTCCTCCCACGGGGGGGAGCACAGCACCATCTTCAAAACAGACAGATTTTTCCACAATGTCTTTAAAAACAAGTCAACTGCAAACACTACAATAAACAAATGCTTTACTCTCCCAATCCGTTACTGTATCAATATTAAAATGAAATGCATTTTGATTCATGAATTATACAAACTCCTTGGTCAAATAGTTAAACTCCCACGTTGCTCTTACAATGTGAGATAGATAACGAATGATTCTATCTAACTTCTCCGATCCCTTCACAACAGTGTTTCCTCGTGTCATCTCTAACGTCTTCGTCAGGTAATGGTGTGCGAGATTACATCTGCCCAAACATTCCTCAATTTTCCATCAGTTCTCCCTGTCTTCTTCCTCTCTCTCCATCTCTCTGTATATGTGAGATTCTCTATATCCTTCTCTTTCACCAGCCTATCCTTCTCCTCCATCTGTCTGTCTGTCTGTCTGTCTGTTGAACTCCCTCAGCATCTTTGTCTGTTAGATCCTGTCGTTCCTCTGTAACTCCGGTAGAACTATCTTCATCAGGTTTCTCTCTGCTTCATGATCCCCTCAATCTCATGCCTGTGTCTCCCCTCCATCTCTCTCCTTTCATCCTCTTCAAATCTCTCCAGCTCTCTTTCCATCCCATTCCTCCTATCAGACTCCTCCTATAGCTCCCCTCTTCTTCTCCTCGTCCCTCTCTTCTTTCACCTGTCTCTCTGATTCAGTTATTCGTTCTCTGAGTGTTCTGATATCTCCCTTGAGCTTCTGCAATACTCCTCCTTTCATATGAGAGTCCTGCAGCTCCTCCCGGCCCGACACAGGAGTCACTAGTGCACGATGAGTCAAGGATATCCCTGCCGGCCAAACCCTCCCTAACCCAGAATCTCTGGTGGCACAGCTAGCACTGCGATGCGGTGCCTTAGACCACTGCGCCACCTGGGAGGCCCTCATGTACTTAATGTTGAGGTCCTGGTACCCGCTCCCATGCTTCGTTACAAGCTAATGGAGGTCCTGACTCCCTGCTTGGAGAAACTCCTCAATGCTCAAGGCTTTCAGCATGGGTGAATAGAATCCCAATGTGTTCCCAAACAAACCTCGCCAAACATCTCTATTCTCTCCAGCATCCCTCTCTCCTCCCCTTTGAGGGCTGTACTGGTACAGCCAGGAGGAAGGAGTGGGGTCCCGTGACAGACAGATGGACACAGAGACCCACATCCTGTCTCATTTCCTCCCGAGAGAGTCCAGGGCAGAAGCAGTATGTAGTGTCTACCAGTACCAGCGGTCTCTCTAACCCAGAGTCTTTAGTTTACTGTAGATCTGAATGTCATGACGTTTCTGTGGATAACCTTGCCTGTGGCTGACAAGGGGAAGTATATTTAGCAGGTTGAATTCTCCTGAAATGAAAAAAACTCTGAGATATTCATAGTTGTTCTGCACCGTTCTCCACTGGGCATATTTTTCTGAGCTGTAAAGATTTAACAGTACAGTTGGTACCAGAATTAGCTTCTCTTATCTCTTTGGACCCATTCACATTTAAATTAGTGAAATTGCCTCAATGCTTTTCCATCCCCTGACAAATAAATTCATGGAGCTGACTGGTGGTATCCTACGGTCTGACAAGAGAGTACCATTACCACCTGCTGGTCAATGTTGGGAATAGCAGTGAATTTCCAAAAACCTGAAAGTCAGACATACAGTACCATACTGGTGGGCTCAACTTGCATGCACTGATGATGGCCTCATTCCACAGGAGAGATGGTACAGGGACAAGGGCCAGCCAGTGTTTGTTGTTGTTCTAATAGAGGGTGCAGGTATGTTGACTGGTTTGTAGAGTCTGCCATTTCCTGTACGCATAGACACTGATACACACCATCCCTGGATTGAAAACCAACAGTTCGTCCTGGGACGATGCACAGAGCCCACTTGTACTGCCTGCCTGCCCAGCTGGGTTAGGGTGAGGGGGTTGGGGTTGGGCTGGGCTGGGCCTGGCTAGGGGGTAAAGTTAGGGGGCAGGGAGTTTGGGTGAGGGAGTGCAGGGAAGAGGGCTGGGAGTAGCGGAGGCTAGGGGTTGAGTTACAGGGTAGGTTTGGGTGAGAGGGTGCAGGAGAGCAGTATTTCATTGGGGGGCTTCATTTTAAAGATACATCCAGCAACTCTGGTCCCAGTCACGACTGAGAGACTAGGACAGGCAGAGAGCTGAGAGAGATCCAAGTGCTGTGTTTATAGTTTGACACCCTGTAGTTGTATCTTGTTTTGAACTGGTGTACACAGGGGTGTCATGCCAATAGGGGGCACATGCCCCCTCAGATTTGTCTTGTTCTAAAAAAAGTATTATAATAATAATAATTTTTATAAACGTTGTTGTTGTTTCTCTGCAATACTACTAGCCAACTAACACATTTATGAAGTTGGCTTTACTTAGCCCATCTCCAAACCTCATAACTAGATACCAAGAAGCCATCACTGTGCAGTTATCACAAAACACATTATTTTCAGTGTTATAGGCATGCAAGACAAGAGACTGCGAGATTCAGAATACGAAGACATATGCGCATGGTTCTTTCTGCCAGCCCCATCCTCTCTCTCCCGCATGCTGGCTCGCCTGCTCTTTCTCCTCTAATGATGTGAGTGTGTGTTCCTTCTTCAGTCTGTTGCATGTAGAATATCCTAGCCAATGAATTGACGATCGGCCCCGGTTTTCTGATTGCGAGACACAGCACTCTATTGTGTGACACCGTTCTTGATTGCCGATCGATAGGCCCAGTGCCACAGTTCTGAATGTCTGCCTGGTGGCCGACCTGCCTAAACTGTGCCCCCCTCCCCTCTTCCTCGCTAGCTCGCTATGAAAGATACACGTGTTTGTGTTCTCGCACGTATGACAACTGATCTGGTATCCTCCATTACAAAAAATACTGAGTCTTAGTAGTCCATTCCTAGCAGGATCAAATCTTGACCCTCAGAAGTGGGAGTCGACCCAGGGAGTCGAGGAATGCAATGATTAACCATCTGATAGGGACCTACCGTCAGACCAAAACCGTAGCTGGCAACAGTGCAGCTAGCTGCATTGTGATTTCACGTGGAATTGTATGAATTTTTTGTTGTTGTACAATTTTAACGGAAACCCGAGATACAAAAAAAATGGCTACTATGGCTTCTATCAAACATGTTAGAGTAGCTCGCTTGTCTAACTATCTTCACCAAGATACCACAGATGAAACCAAAATGTTCACCTGCCCCTTTAAGGGCGGGAGGTTACCGTGGTGAAGCGACTGGAGTCATGTTTGTGCCTATATGAGATTGAGTCTGACTCGTCGTCAGTGTTGTGTTGCAGTTGAAACTCAAACATAGAAAAACAACCGAGCCTATGAACAAAACGATGTGAATGGCCAAGAAACACAAGTCTCACTCCAGCAGACGTTTGTTTCAGTTCAATTAGCTGGCCTGCTGGGAAGGTTGGTAGACTTTACAAAAGGATGCAATAACTCAATGTGCTGAACAAGACTCACATTCTTTCAAACTTTTATCCAGATATTAGCAGAGATAAAGAGAAGCACATTTAATTTCTTCAAATAAAGCACCACCTGTTGGAGAATACAGAAAGCTCAACAGGTGTTCTTAGATACGCAGTATATATTTTTACATAGAATTGAGCATAGTGATTATAGCTCTAGATTGAAGGAAAAATGCTCAATTCTATAATTTACAGGGTGGGGTTTAGCCCCAATAAAAACAACCCGATTATGATTATTTGATGTTGGGTTATTTTGACCCATTGAGTTGGGTTTCGTAAATAACCCATGTTGGGTTGTTTGGGATCACCCAAACAGGAGTTAATTGAGTCATTAGTTGGGTATAGTTTACTCTCATGCTTGGTTGACCTAGCAGCTGGGTCTTTATGAGCACCATCCTTAGGATATTTCCAGGAGGCGTGGCTTATACGGGACATGGCTTACAAGGGGCGTGGCGTATACGGGGCGTGGCTTATGAGGGGCATGGTGTATAAGGGGCGTGGCTTATAAGGGGTGAGGCTTATAAGGGGCGTGGCTTATAAGGGGCGTGGCTTATAAGGGGCATGGCTTTCAGCTAGATCTTATTCATTATTATGTTAAGTTTTACGTACTGCAAATTCACATTTCAATCATATTTGGCGGGATATTCTATAATATCAAGATGATTTATTACATATTATATTAAGGTACACCACCTTGTTGCTTAATCATATCCTTCAATGGGATTTACGTAGGCTTTTACACTTCAGTAATTGCCATTGAAGCTACCAAAACTGCAATGTTCGACCTTAACATGTGATAAGTATGCAACAGACTAGATGAACATGAATGATATTTACTCTCATGGCTGGCTAAAAATCATTATCTAATATCCACGCCCTTACTTTACTACGCCTCCAGTCTGGGTCATATCTCAAATCTGGGTCATCTCATATCTGGGTCATACCCAGCACCAATAACCCAGACCCAGCATCAGTAAACCAGTGGTTTGTAAAGAAAAATAACCCAATTAAGTGACCCAACGCCTGCAACCCAGCAGTTGGGTCAACCATGGGTCAACCCATCCACCCTCACATATCTTTTGGGGTGCATGACGCCACTGTGTACAGGAGACGACGATGCTCAGTCACCATCCCGGGTCCTGGAGAGCTTTAGTTCCCACAGACAGTCAGTCATCTCTCTCTCAAGGTGACGGAGTGTTTCTCCTTATCTCTGACTGTGTGTCCTGTCCCACGAGTGTGTGTATGAGATATACCACTATCCCACATGTGTGTGGAGAGATAGACCGAGGGGAAGAGGGTTTCTATTACAACACAGGAAGTACCCCACTCCTCCATCCTCTTCTCCTCCTCCTTTCTGTCTCCTTCCCTTTCCTTCTTTGCAGCAGTATTTGAGTGATGGTGAACTACGCAGTAGGACAGGATGACTGGTTTCAGATGAAAGACCTTGGATCTGATGGGAAAAGATTCTCCGTGAGTGTGAGAGAGGATGTGACAAACCGTGGTGTTTTGCTTCTCGTCGCTCTCTGGGTGTGTTTGTTGTTGAGGACGCAGATCCGAGGAGAAGCTAAATCAATAAATCATTCAAATAACTACATCTGTCACCAAATCTGTCAGCGCAAGCTCTCTCTGTGTGTCTGAGGGCCAATGGCGCGAGCTGGGGAAACATCAAAGAGTGAGTTGAGCCCTGAAGTTGACCTTCAACTCAGGCCACGACACAAGGCTAATAACATGGTAAGAGCACCGTAACAAGGCTATAGTTAGTTACCTGCACCAAGGAGTGACCTCTGTAATTACTTTCTAAGCACCACAATAATGCTGAAGTCGTTACATCTGATTACAGCAGGACAGCTCGGTGTGCGTGGGGAGTGCGGGGTACAAGTCAAACGTTTGGACACCTACTCATTCAAGGGATTTTCTTTATTTTTAGTATTTTCTAAATTGTTGAAGTCGGGGGATTGTGTAGGACAGGTCATCTGATGCAGCACTCCATCACTCTCCTTCTTGGTCAAATAGTCTTTACGCAGCCTGGAGTCACCAGCAAAGCACCCCACACCATCACACCTCCTCCTCCATGCTTCCTCCGTTCACCTACAGTTGGAACCAAAAATCTCAAATTTTGACTCATCAGACCAAAGGACAGATTTACTCTGGTCTAATGTCCATTACTCGTGTTTCTTGGCCCAAGCAAGTCTCTTCTTCTTTTTGGTGTCCTTTAGCAGTGGTTTCTTTGCAGCAATTTGACCACGAAGGCCTGATTCACACAGTCTCCTCTGAACAGTTGATGTTGAGATGTTACTTGAACTCTGTGAAGCATTTTTTGGGGCTGCAATTTCTGAGGCTGGTAACACTAATGAACATATCCTCTGCAGCAGAGATAACTCTGGGCCTTCCTTTCCTGTGGCGGTCCTCATGAGAGCCAGTTTCATCATAGCGCTTCATGGTTTTTGAGACTGCACTTGAAGAAACTTTAAAAGTTATTTAACTGTTCCGGATTGACTGACCTTCATGTCTTAAAAGTAATGATGGACTGTCATTTCTCTTTACTTATCTGAGCTGTTCTTTTCATAATATGGACTTGGTGTTTTACCAAATAGGGCTATCTTCTGTAAGTCCCACATACCTTTTTACAACACAGCTGATTTGCTCAAACGCATTAAGAAGGAAAGAATTTCCACAAATTAACTTTTATCAAGGCACTCCTTAATTGAAATGCATTCCAGGTGACTACCTCATGAAGCTGGTTGAGAGAATGCCAAGCGTGTGCAAAGCTGTCATCAAGTTAAAGGGTGGCTACTTTGATGAATCTCAAATATAAAATATTTGTTTAACACTTTTTTGGTTACTACATGATTCCATGTGTGTTATTTCATAGTTTTGATGTCCACTAATTTCCTACAATGTAGAAAATAGTTTTTTTTAAACTGCAATGAGTAGGTGTGTCCAAACCTTTGACTATTTTTTACAATAAACAAAAACATACACAGACAAAATCAATAAACAGCCTAACATTTACATACATTATTTCACCAAACAGTTCTTATAGATTCCGTTCCAGACTGTTATATTGTTCTTAACTATGAAGTTATACAGTTGAAGTCGGAAGTTTACATACACCTTAGCCAAATACATTTAAACTCAGTTTTTCACAATTCCTGACATTTAATCCAGGAAAAAATTCCCTGTTTTAGGTCAGTTAGGATCACCACTTTATTTAAAAATATGAAATGTCAGAATAATAGTAAAAATAATGATTTGTTTCAGCTTTTATGTATTTCATCACAGTCCCAGTGGGTCAGAAGTTTACATACACTCAATTAGTATTAGGTAGCATTACCTTTAAATTAATTAACTTGGGTCAAACATTTCGGGTAGCCTTCCACAAGCTTCCCACAATAAGTTGGGTGAATTTTGGCCCATTCCTCCTGGCAGAGCTGGTGTAACCGAGTCAGGTTTGTAGGCCTCCTTGCTCTCACACGCTTTTTCAGTTCTGCCCACACATTTTCTATGGGATTGAGGTCAGGGCTTTGTGATGTCCACTCCAATACCTTGACTTTGTTGTCCTTAAGCCATTTTGCCACAATTTAGGAAGTATGCTTGGGGTCATTGTCCATTTGGAAGACCCATTTGCGACCAAGCTTTAACCTGACTGATGTCTTGAGATGATACAGTGAAATATAAGTTAAATAATCTGTCTGTAAACAATTGTTGGAAAACTTACTTGTGTCATGCACAAAGTTGATATCCTAAACGACTTGCCAAAACTATAGTTTGTTAACAAGAAATTTGTGTCCTGGTTGAAAAATGAGTTTTAATGACTCCAAAATAAGTGTATGTAAACTTCTGACTTCAAATGTATATCTTCTTAGCTTTATCCTTTGAAAATAGACACGTAAAACGATTCTGGGGTGAGAATGCACATCTTCAATATGTACCCATTGTTCCTCTTTAGTGCATTTAACAATATGTCATAAGTAAAAGCTTTGGGTGGCGAGTTGATATAATTCGAAGTCCGGAAGTTTTAAACCACCCTCAGACTAAGGAAGATGAACAACTTTACTTTTTATTTGCCCATATAAAGTCTTACGATCGAGTATACTTTTTTTAAAGAATGTATTCGGTAAGGTAATCGGTAATAACGTAAATAAATATAAAACCTTTGGGAGCCATGCCATTCTGTAACGCACTTCAATGAGTAGAGGGTGCACAGTCAGGTATAGGGAACAGAGGGTAAAGGACCCAACCAGTCCGGAGAAAAACAAGAGAATCGCACAAACACGAACAGCGGAAACCACACAAAAGCAGGCGGGCATCACCGACTTAAATAGCTCAACTAAAACCTAAACAAGAAACAGATGTAACCAATCAGACAAAACCAACAGAAAAGGGAAAAGGGATCGGTGGCAGCTAGTAGACCGCCGAGCGCCGCCCGAACAGGAAGAGGAGCCCCCTTTGGTGGGAGTCGTGACACATTCTAAAAAGGTTTATTCTACCGGTAAGATTTATGGGAAGATTTAATTAAATGGAACAATCTGCTTTCATTTGGTTGAGTAATGGGATAAATTATCTGTCACGCTCTGACCTTTAATATCTCTGTTTTCTTTATATTTTGGTTAGGTCAGTGTGTGATGAGGGTGGGTATGCTTGATTTTCTTTTGTCTAGGGTTTTTGTATGTCATGGGGTTTTGTAGGTCTAGGTATTTATATGTCTATGGTGGCCTGGTTCCCAATCAGAGGCAGCTGTTTATCATTGTCTCTGATTGAGGATTATATTTAGGTGTCCATTTTCCCTTTTGTGTTTGTGTTCTTGTCTATATGTAGTTGCCTGTCAGCACTCATTCGTATAGCGTCACATTTTGTTATTTTGGTTAGTTTGTTCAGTGTTCATTCTTAAGATAATAAAGTACAATTTACGAATACCACGCTGCACCTTGGTCCGATCATTATGACGTACGTGACATTATCTTTATATATTTGCTGTCTGTTGTCAATTATTAAGCATCCTAAGTATTTAATATTTTGTGTTGTCCACATAAAGGATTGCTGTAAATCACAGAAGGTTGGTGGTACTTTCATTGGGGAGAACAGGCTCGTGGTAATGGCTGGAGCGGAATTGGTGGAATGGTATCAAATACATTAAACACACAAGTTCCATGTGTTTGATGCCATTCCATTTGTTCCTTTACAGCCATTGTTATGAGCCGTCCTCCCCTCAGCAGGCTCCACTGCTGTAAATCAATATTATTTTTATTTTTCCTATTGCAATTATTTCCACATTTATTTCCACATTTATTTCATATCCTGAGATTTTCGAGTATTCTGAAAATATTATTTTCAAGAGGTGCATTGAGTTTTCAATGTTTTTCAGGTATATCAGGAGATTGTCAGCAAATACGTTTAGTTAGTTTATACTCATGTTTAACAATACTGATACCTGTTATGTTTGGGTCCTGTATAGCTATTCCTGCAAGCAGTTCAATTGCCAGTGCAAACAGGAGGGGGGAGAGAGGACATCCCTGTCTTGTACCCCTTTTTTGAGAAATTTCATTAGATAATGTGTTATTTGTGTATATTTTAGCTTTAGGAAATTATATAATATTTCTATAAAATGTATTATTTCAACTGGAAAGTTGAAGGCTTCGAAAGTTTTGAATAGAATAGCCCATTCAAGACAGTCAAGCCTTTTCGGCATCAACCACCATTATTGACAAACCTACATTTCTTTTTTTTGTATTGTATCATACTGAAACATGTTCTTGTACTTGTTTGTAACCCTGTTTGGTTAAGACTTTTGCCATTCTGTTGCTTATGAGTTTTGTTATCATTTTAATATTGCAATTTATTACATTTATGGGTCTGTAATCTGCAGGGCAATCTCCAGATTTTCCTTAACTATAACTATTTGATACACGGAACTAGGAAGCACTGAATTGAGTAACGTCTTGTCATTTGAGTAAACTTTGTCCCTAAATGTCAAGTAAAATTGTATCGGAAAGACGTCCATACCTGTTGCGTGCGAAAGTTTTAAGTGTCTAATATTTCTATTTTTAGTGATTCTTTGTCTGCTTATAGTTGCTTCAGGGTTGTTGTGTTTAAGAAGACTGTAGGATCAGTCAGGTTTTTATTTAGTATGAATTGTATTGATTTTCATAGAAGCTTTTAAAATGGAAATGTATAGTGCCGTTTCTAATTAAAGCATCCTTATCTGTAAAAAATAACTGGTTTGGCATGTATTCGTTTTGTGAGGGCTGCAAGGTGTTTACTGGGTTTATTTTTGAATAAATAGTATGTTTTATTTGTGTTTAACTAAAATATCATGATAATCACACTCTCTGGAAAAAGTTGCATCAGAGTTCAAAAGAAAAATCTAAGAAAAAATCTTTACAAGCTAAAGAAAACAACATTTCCGAAGCATTATTCCTGCTTAAGTTCAGAAATGTTGTTTTCTTCTTAACCCTGTAAAGATTGTTTATGGGCTTTTATAAGATGATTTTTTTTTCTTACATTTTTATTTTGAACCTTTAAGAACCTTGTGCTATTTGTGTACTTTCCATGTAAAACGTTTCAGTTTGTACAGAATCAAAGTAAACCTTGTCTGTTCCGTCTGGCATTGAAGAACCAAATAAAACATTTGAGCAGATATGGAAGAGTCATAGTATGGATACATCTTGTATACATTGCATATATAAAATGTGTACAAATGTAGGCTGAGCAATCATTTAACAGAGAACACACAAAAAAAAACATAAAGCAAAGTACTCCTTTGTAATTTGTGGCGCTGTTCCTTTTTAGGGCTTTTAAGATCCAACTCCTCTCCTAATGTACCAACAAGTCTGTGGATGATGTTATACTGTACATTGAACAGCAACTGTCAGTTAAGTGCTGTGGTCAGTTTGCAATACCTGGTGAATTCAATTAAAGTATAGTGGCTAGTGGGGCCCCTACTTGGGGAGAGTGGGTTCACCTAAAGTGAGATGTCTGGCAGCACCACCCCTATTTCAGGGAGGTGTCTGATGCTCTCCCAGCCACCCCGTCCTGATCCCTCGGATAGAGCCCATCTCCACATCTCAGCAATAACCACCATTGAATCCTAGCTATAATGAAAACAAGGAATACTCTCAAATCTAATCTGTCCATAACTCTTAATTTTACAGTAGGTTTGCAAGTCAAAAAATGGTTTTAATGACATTGTGGTATAGATAAATCCTTCCTTTCCTCTCTCCCAAGCTAACCTTATCTATCTCCACCTCCCCCTCCTAGTTTTCCATCCCCCTTTACCCCACCCAAGCCAAGTTTGTCCCAACCTGCCACCCTTACCCACCCAAGCCAAGTTTGTCCCAACCTTTTCCCCTTCCTCTCAGACACACTTACAACCATCCATCAATCAAATGACTAATTCATTCTCAATCATTCCCACACAACACATAGCCTATGCATCTAGGGGTCTTTTTATGTCCACCCCTACTTCAGTTGGTCAGATTCTGAACTCTTTCTGGAGTTGTGGGAAAGGGAGGAAGGGAGAGAGAGAGAGAGAGAGAGAGAGAGAGAGAGAGAGAGAGAGAGAGAGAGAGAGAGAGAGAGAGCGAGAGAGCGGTCATGAGTGCAGTGACTGTTTACGATCAACATGCCTTACAGAGGCAGTATTCTGCAGGAGTTGTGTTTCCACCGTGTGTGTGTGTGGAGTGTTGCGTCAACATGGTGTGTGCTATGAACCTGTCTCCTCCCTCTGTGGGCATGCGAGAGCGAGAGCGTAAGTGTGTAAGATTTTTTCCAGGTCCCCACGAGGACAACGGCAGTTTTAAGGTTAGGTGTTAGGGTTACGATAAGAAGTTAGGGAAAATAGGATTTTGTATGGAAATCAAGGATGTGTAGCAAAACATATGCTGAGGGGCAAGTGAGAGAGTTTTAGAGAGAGAGAGAGAGAGGAGAGAGAGAGAGAGAGAGGGAAAGAGAGAGAGAGAGGAAAGAGAGAGAGAGAGAGAGAGACAGAGAGAGAGAGAGAAAACATAGCTGAGAGAGAGCAGAGAGAGAGAGAGAGAGAGAGAGAGAGAGAGAGAGAGAGAGAGAGAGAGAGAGAGAGAGAGACAGAGAGAGAGAGAGAGAGAGAGAGAGAGAGAGAGAGAGAGAGAGAGAGAGAGAGAGAGAGAGAGAGAGAGAGAGGCAGGGTGGAGTAGAGAGCAGAGCAGAAAGCAGTCTGTTTCCTCTAAAAGGTCTGATTCAGGTTAGAAAAAAACACAGACAGGAATTTTATTAGATAGCTCCGGTTGGCGGCAGAGCCTCCAGTTCTCTGGTTTAAAATTGCCAAGCTGCACAAACACCGCTTGAAAATCAGAATGTTGCAGACCTCTGGAAAACATCGGTCTCTGTACCATATCCGAGTCAGCGGATGGGCTTTGACCAAATTCTTGACCAAAAAAATGTTGTTTCGAACGGCAATGTTATGGCATTGTGTTATAGACTGCAACAGTCGGGTACCCAAACTAGCGGTCAACCACAGCACATACACTTGATTCATTCTGGTGCTTTGAGGCAGAAATCCAATGCTCCCACCCCTCACTGGTGCTACGCACTGCGTTGTATAAAAGGGGTATATCTGCAGGAAAGGGGCAAATAAGGGACTGTGAGAAAGGGGGTCATACAAACATTGACTTTTTTTTTTTTAGTTACAGGAAACAAACATACCGTGAATTCAGTCTGAAATAGGTATAGAAATATATTCCGGCATAATGGGGATACTATTTCAGTCCAACACCGTCAGTAAAGAATCTCTCTTTTCATAGTCGTTTTGTTTTTAGACGGAGGGAGCTCTCAGGGCCAGAGAAAGTGGTTAGCTGCTGTTGAATGGACTAGGTCACCAATCCATGGAAAGTGCATGGAGCCCCAGCTCTAATTAAAAGCAGTATTATTGTTAAGGTGTGGCTGCCACTCCACTTCATGTCTGAGACCCAGTGTAAGATTTAGACCTGTATAATGTTCTCATTACACAAAATCCCAGCCCTTAAAACACACACAAAGACCCCCTGTCCTGCACAGACTGTGTGTGTGTGTGTGTGTGTGTGCGTGCGTGCGCGACTGGAACAGGCCTAGAGGACTTGGGAGTTAGAGAGCAATCAAGAATATATTTCATTGACGTTCTTAAGCGGACTGACTTTGTTTTTGACACAATCAACCCCTATAAATTAACATTTCTAGCTACCGTCAGAAATAACAACACAAACGAGAATGATTTATTATTTACGCTTTCGGGAATTCTAGTGGCTTGACCCATGTAAATCCTGGTCAAAAAAAAATCTAATAGACAAATATCCCACTAACCACTCTCCAAATGAATAGCATAACACCAACAGTAGCGACGTTTCTCTCCGTTTGAATGACATCAGCAATATTCCTAATGTTTGGGCAATCACTCCAGAGCTCTCTGGGCCAGAGACCAGCATGGAAGCTGGCTCTGTAGACCTCTCACTCTCCTCAATGTCAAACAGCTCCTACGGACAGACTGGTGTTCAACCCGGGTCTCCTGCACTAAATCTGCACAATCTACTAAATTGTGTTCGTTTACACAATTCTTCAGGTCTTGGACGAGGTTACTTATGACCTTTGTTCACTGAACCTCCAGGAGCCATCTGAAGCTCTTGGAGATTTCTTGTAGTCTAGGAAGTAAATTAAGCCAATTCTAAAGATTATCCCAATAAACACACAATTCTCTGGATATGGTTCAGACAGTTGGTGAACTTTCCCCCCAAAAGTTAGTGTCGTTAGTGAATGTCTTGACAAGGGTTGTTAAACTCTATAGGTAAGTAATGGTGTGAGTGGGAGCCCGTCTGTTGATGACCTGAGCTATGGACTTTATATTCCCATCAGCATGAGCAAGGCAGTGTGTGTGTGTGTGTGTGTGTGTGTGTGTGTGGGTTAAGGTAATAGTCCATTCAAAGGGCCCATGAACTTTAACAAAGACAGTTTCCCCCTGTCCACTAACGTCCTCAGTTCCTCTCACATCCAGTTCTCACAGGACACTGCTCTGCTTATCTGACTAACAAGTCAGAGGTCAGGGGTCATATCTGATACCGCTACACTGGACCAATGAGAGGGCATGTTGTTGTAGTGATAATCCAGCTAGGCTTTACACGACTTCTGCGAGAAGCAATAAGGGACTCTTCTAGATGGTAGTAAATCCCATCTTTCAGACCGCCGTATATCTGATCTGCCAAGACAAAAACAGATCGTCAAGGCACAGAGGCACAGCATGAACAATATACGGCATCAATATTTTAGTGCAATCGACCACATCTAAAGAATGTTTACAATGCTATATAAATGCAGACATACACAGCTTTTGCAATGCCCTCTCCTCTCTCCGTCTCTCAGCTGTCTCCCTCGCTCTCTCATTGCCTCTCCCTCACTTTGGGAAAACAGATTACTGTAACAAGAATATTTGTGGCTTGATTCATTAACAGTCTGTTGTTGAGCGTGGTGTAGCGACAGACTGTGAGAGACATGCAGTCTTTTGGCGAGCCAAATGAGAGAGAAAGTAAATAAAGGACACATCAACTGTCCACATCACCACCTCCATTATAAACTAATAACAATCACACTGATCTGGTTGTAATGAGCTGGATCTTAGTTGGAGGCGATTGTTGCGTCACTTCTATTGTTCCCATTTTGATTTCTTGTCCACTGTCTATCCTTGAGGAACACTCCAATCTCTTGCCTCCTGTAGCTTCAACTCACATAGCTGGAGAGGAACAATGTTTGTGGATGAATGGATGGATTAGAGAGGAGGCCAAAGACGAAAGATGCATGTGAACGAGAGAAAACAGGCAGAGTTTGCGTGCTGCTTGACTGCATATTTTCTGTTCGTTTTAGCAGTGTGTGTGTGTGTGTGTGTGTGTGTGTGTGTGTGTGTGTGTGTGTGTGTGTGTGTGTGTGTGTGTGTGTGTGTGTGTGTGTGTGTGTGTGTGTGTGTGTGTGTGTGTGTGTGTGTGTGTGTGTGTGTGTGTGTGTGTGTGTGTGTGTGTGTGTGTGTGTGTGTGTGTGTTTGTGTGTGTCTTTGAGGATTGAAAACATCTCTAGTGAGTGTGTTGTGCTTTGCAACATTCCAAGCAATGTGTGGTTAGATTGAGCAGACAAATCATCCTTAGCCAATCAACAGACAGAACTGTTCCTAATTAAAACACACTGATTCACCAACTTAAACACGAACAAACCAACAGAATGGCACTGTACAGTGGAGAGTTTCTGGAGGCTTCGTAAAGAGAAAGAGGGCAGAGAGATTGTTGTGGGTCAGTAACCCAACCGTTAAAACACACCATCGGCATCACCAGAGTCTCAGCCGTCCCCACCAAGAGACTAACGAGGGTTTGATTGACAAACTATAACAGAGGCCGTCTACCAGAGTAATGCACTTCAGTGATTGGCTAAAGTGAACTGGCAGGACCCCAGCACGCATATTGTATGTTGCTTCTGGCTTATATGCCCGAATGAGACAATGCAGTCCAACTCATACTCTCCCATGTAGTTGATTGACTCTGGACCCAAGCCAGGTGGGTGTGTCTCTAGAGATTTCAGCTCTCATAGACGGGTTGGTTGTTTAGACACAAAACCGGCGTGTGCTCAACTATTGGGCAAAACAGTCAGGGTAGGCTTAGATTGTCGACAACAAGTCAATTATATTTCATCTCCAATGTTTACCGAAAATATAAAGTTGCACAATGAGCATTTGTCTCTCAAACCCTTACAACAACAGAAAAGATTGCAGTAAAAGTACAGTAACTGCAGTCGACTGTGGTATTCTGGACGCAGAACTTGCAGAATAACTATAAGTGTACTCTAATCAATTCCAATTAAATGTTATTTATCACATGCGCAGAACAGGTGGACCTTACAGTGAAATGCTTTACTTACAAGCCCTTAACCAACAATGCAGTTTGAAGAAGAAAAAGTGTTATGTATAAATAAGAAATAAGAAAAATTTAAAAATAACAAATGATTATGGCACAACAATAAAATAAGAGTAGACTATATACAGGGGGTACCAGTACAGAGTCAATGTGGAGGCTATATACAGGGGGTACCGGTACAGAGTCAATGTGGAGGCTATATACAGGGGGTACCGGTACAGAGTCAATGTGGAGGCTATATACAGGGGGTACCGGTACAGAGTCAATGTGGAGGCTATATACAGGGGGTACAGAGTCAATGTGGAGACTATATACAGGGGGTACCAGTACAGAGTCAATGTGGAGGCTATATACAGGGGGTACTGGTACAGAGTCAATGTGGAGGCTATATACAGGGGGTACCAGTACAGAGTCAATGTGGAGGCTATATACAGGGGGTACCAGTACAGAGTCAATGTGGAGGCTATATACAGGGGGTACCAGTACAGAGTCAATGTGGAGGCTATATACAGGGGGTACCAGTACAGAGTCAATGTGGAGGCTATATACAGGGGGTACCAGTACAGAGTCAATGTGGAGGCTATATACAGGGGGTACCAGTACAGAGTCAATGTGTGGCGGGACTGGTTAGTTGAGGTAATATGTACATGTAGGTAGAGGTAAAATGACTATGGATAATAAACAGAGAGCAGCAGCAGCGTACAAATACAGGGTGGGGTGGGGACAATGCAAATAGTCCGGGTACCCATTTGATTAGCTGTTATGGCGTGGGGGTAGAAGCTGTTAAGGAGCCTTTTGGATCTAGACTTGGGGCTCCGGTACCGCTTGCCGTGCGGCAGCAGAGAGAACAGTCTATGACTAGGGTGGCTGGAGTCTTTGGCAATTTTTTGGGCCTTCCTCTGATACCGCCTCGTATGGAGGTCCTGGATGGCAGGAAGTTTGGCCCCAGTGATGTAATGGGCCATACACACTACCCTCTGTAGTGCCTTGCAGTTGGAGGCCGAGCAGTTGCCATACCATGCAGTGATGAACCATGATAGTTTGTTGGTGATGTGGACACCAAGGAACTTGAAGCTCTCAACCTGCTCCACTACAGACCTGTCGATGAGAATGGGGGTTTGCTCAGTCCTTTTCTGTAGTCCACAATCGTCTCCTTTGTCTTGAACACTTTGAGGGAGAGGTTGTTATGCTAGCACCACACTGCCAGGTCTCTGACCTCCTCCCTATACGCTGTCTCATCATTGTCAGTGATCAGGTTTGAGAGTAAGCACACACCCATGAAGAGCCCCTGTGTTGAGGATCAGCGTGGCGGATGTGTTGTTACCTACCCTAACCACCTGGGGGCGGAACGTCAGGATGTCCAGGTTCCAATTGTAAAGGGAGGTGTTTAGTCCCAGGGTCCTTAGCTTAGTGATGAGCTTTGGGGTCACTATGGTGTTGAACGCTGAGCTGTAGTCAATGAATAGTATTCTCACGTAGGTGTTCCTTTTCTCCAGGTGGGAAAGGGCAGTGTGGAGTGCAATAGAGATTGCATCATCTGTGGATCTGTTGGGGCGGTATGGTCTAGGGTTTCTGGGATAATGGTGTTGATGTGAGCCATGACCAGCCTTTCAAAGCACTTCATGGCTACAGACGTGAGTGCCATGGGTCGGTAGTCATTTAGGCAGGTTACCTTGGTGTTCTTCGGCACAGGGACTATGGTGGTCTGCTTGAAACATGTTGATATTACAGACTTGGTCAGGGACAGGTTCAAAATGTCAGTGAAGACACTTGCCAGTTGGTCAGCACATGCTCGGAGTACACATCCTGGTAATCCGGCTGGCCCCATGGCCTTGTGAATGTTGACCTGTTTAAACATCTTACTCACACAGTTGTCCGGAACAGCTGATGCTCTTGTGCATGCTTCAGTGTTGCTTGCCTCGTGGTGAGTATAGAAGTTATTTAGCTTGTCTGGTAGGCTTGTGTCACTGGGCAGCTTGTGGCTGTGCTTCCGTTTGTAGTCCTTAATAGTTTTCAAGCCCTGCCACACCCGTCGAGCGTCAGAGCCGGTGTAGTGGGATTCAATCTTAGTCCTGTATTGATGCTTTGCCTGTTTGATGGTTCGTCGGAGGGCATAGCAGGATTTCTTATAAGCGTCCGGGTTTGAGTCCCGCTCTTTGAAAGCGGCAGCTCTACTCTTTAGCTCAGTGCAGATGTTACCTTTAATCCATGTCTTCTGGTTGGGGTATGTACGTACGGTTACTGTGGGGACAATGTCATCAATGCACTTATTGATGAAGTGTACTCCTCAATGCCATCGGAAGAATCCCGGAACATATTCCAGTCTGTGCTAGCAAAACAGTCCTGTAGCTTAGCATCTGCTTCATTTGACCACTTCCTTATTGAGCGAGTCACTGGTACTTCCTGCTTTAGTTTTTGCTTGTAAGCAGGAATCAGGAGAATGGAGTTTTGGTCATATTGGCCAAATGGAGGGCGAGGGATGCGTCTCTGAGTGTGAAGTAAAGTTGGTCTTGACTTTTCTTTCCTCTGCTGGCACATTTAACATGCTGGTAGAAATTAGGTAAAACAGATTTAAGTTTCCCTGCATTAAAGTCCCGGGCCACTAGGAGCGCCGTCTCTGGACTGCAGTTAGAGTTACAGTTATTGTTTAGCTAGCTAATAGCAAATATTTGCCATATTAGCATAGACGTGACATCAGTCAAACACCTCGAAACAAGACATGGTATCAAGGACAACATCAAACAAGCCACTTACTATTCAACACATTACAGTTTATTGTCATTGTTGCTAACTGTCCAACCATCCAGAACCATTTGAAGCGCATGCATCGTTTTCGTGACGTTGTCAGCTGACCCATCGACAGTGCATTCGGAAAGTATTCAGACCCCTTCACATTTTTGCAAATCAATCTACACACAGTACCCCATAATGACAAAGCAAAAGAGATGGCCTGCAAAGTTCTGTCATACTTTCCAAGTCTATGCCCAAACAGTTCGAGCTCCTAATTTTTAAAATTAAAATTATTATTATTAGATTATTAAAATAATTCTCTCCAGAAATAAGTCTCTCACTGTTGCCGCCTGTTACAGACCCCTCTCCGCTCCCAGATGTGTCCTGGATACCATTTGTCAATTGATTGCCCCCCATCTATCTTCGGAGTTCATTCTGTTAGGTGACCTAAACTGGGATATGCTTAACACCCCGGCAGTCCTACAATCTAAGATAGATGCCCTCAATCTCACACAAATTATCAAGGAACCCACCAGGTACAACACTAAATCCAAAAACATGGGGACCCTCATAGATATTATCCTGACCAACTTGCCCTTCAAATACTCTGTTTTCAATCAGGATCTCTGCGATCACTGCCTCATTGCCACGGTCAAACGACCACCCCTCATCACTGTCAAATGCTCCCTAAAACACTTCAGCAAGCAGGCCTTTCTAAGCGACCTGGCCCGGGTATCCTGGAAGGATATTGACCTCATCCCGTCAGTAGAGGATGCCTGGTCATTCTTTAAAAGTAATTTCCTCACCATCTTAAATAAGCATGCCCCTTTCAAAAAATGTAGAACTAATAACAGATATAGCCCTTGGTTCACTCCAGACCTGACTGCCCTCGACCAGCACAAAATCAAATCAAATCAAATTTATTTATATAGCCCTTCGTACATCAGCTGATATCTCAAAGTGCTGTACAGAAACCCAGCCTAAAACCCCAAACAGCAAACAATGCAGGTGTAAAAGCACGGTGGCTAGGAAAAACTCCCTAGAAAGGCCAAAACCTAGGAAGAAACCTAGAGAGGAACCGGGCTATGTGGGGTGGCCAGTCCTCTTCTGGCTGTGCCGGGTAGAGATTATAACAGAACATGACCAAGATGTTCAAATGTTCATAAATGACCAGCATGGTCAAATAATAATAAGGCAGAACAGTTGAAACTGGAGCAGCAGCACAGTCAGATGGACTGGGGACAGCAAGGAGCCATCATGTCAGGTAGTCCTGGGGCACGGTCCTAGGGCTCAGGTCCTCCGAGAGAGAGAAAGAAAGAGAGAATTAGAGAGAGCATATGTGGGGTGGCCAGTCCTCTTCTGGCTGTGCCAGGTGGAGATTATAACAGAACGTGGCCAAGATGTTCAAATGTTCATAAATGACCAGCATGGTTGAATAATAGTAAGGCAGAACAGTTGAAACTGGAGCAGGAGCATGGCCAGGTGGACTGGGGACAGCAAGGAGTCCTCATGTCAGGTAGTCCTGGGACATGGTCCTAGGGCCCAGGCCAGTTGAAACTGGAGCAGCAGCATGGCCAGGTGGACTGGGGACAGCAAGGAGTCATCATGTCAGGTAGTCCTGGGGCATGGTTCTAGGGCTCAGGTCCTCCGAGAGAGAGAAAGAAAGAGAGAAGGAGAGAATTAGAGAACGCACACTTAGATTTACACAGGACACCGAATAGGACAGGAGAAGTACTCCAGATAAACAAACTGACCCTAGCCCCCGACACATAAACTACTGCAGCATAAATACTGGAGGCTGAGACAGGAGGGGTCAGGAGACACTGTGGCCCCATCCGAGGACACCCCGGACAGGGCCAAACAGGAAGGATATAACCCCACCCACTTTGCCAAAGCACAGCCCCCACACCACTAGAGGGAAATCTTCAACCACCAACTTACCATCCTGAGACAAGGCCGAGTATAGCCCACAAAGATCTCCAACACGGTACAACCCAAGGGGTGGGGGAACCCAGACAGGCCGACCACAACAGTGAATCAACCCACCCAGGTGACGCATCCCCCCCAGGGACGGCACGAGAGAGCCCCAGCAAGCCAGTGACTCAGCCCCGTAACAGGGTTAGAGGCAGAGAATCCCAGTGGAAAACGGGGAACCGGCCAGGCAGAGACAGCAAGGGCGGTTCGTTGCTCCAGAGCCTTTCCGTTCACCTTCCCACTCCTGGGCCAGACTACACTCAATCATATGACCCACTGAAGAGATGAGTCTTCAGTAAAGACTTAAAGGTTGAGACCGAGTTTGCGTCTCTGACATGGGTAGGCAGACCGTTCCATAAAAATGGAGCTCTATAGGAGAAAGCCCTGCCTCCAGCTGTTTGCTTAGAAATTCTAGGGACAATTAGGAGGCCTGCGTCTTGTGACCGTAGCGTACGTATAGGTATGTACGGCAGGACCAAATCAGAGAGGTAGGTAGGAGCAAGCCCATGTAATGCTTTGTAGGTTAGCAGTAAAACCTTGAAATCAGCCCTTGCTTTGACAGGAAGCCAGTGTAGAGAGGCTAGCACTGGAGTAATATGATCAAATTTTTTGGTTCTAGTCAGGATTCTAGCAGCCGTATTTAGCACTAACTGAAGTTTATTTAGTGCTTTATCCGGGTAGCCGGAAAATAGAGCATTGCAGTAGTCTAACCTAGAAGTGACAAAAGCATGGATTAATTTTTCTGCATCATTTTTGGACAGAAAGTTTCTGATTTTTGCAATGTTACGTAGATGGAAAAAAGCTGTCCTCGAAATGGTCTTGATATGTTCTTCAAAAGAGAGATCAGGGTCCAGAGTAACGCCGAGGTCCTTCACAGTTTTATTTGAGACGACTGTACAACCATTAAGATTAATTGTCAGATTCAACAGAAGATCTCTTTGTTTCTTGGGACCTAGAACAAGCATCTCTGTTTTGTCCGAGTTTAATAGTAGAAAGTTTGCAGCCATCCACTTCCTTATGTCTGAAACACATGCTTCTAGCGAGGGCAATTTTGGTGCTTCACCATGTTTCATTGAAATGTACAGCTGTGTGTCATCCGCATAGCAGTGAAAGTTTACATTATGTTTTCGAATAACATCCCCAAGAGGTAAAATATATAGTGAAAACAATAGTGGTCCTAAAACAGAACCTTGAGGAACACCGAAATGTACAGTTGATTTGTCAGAGGACAAACCATTCACAGAGACAAACTGATATCTTTCCGACAGATAAGACCTAAACCAGGCCAGAACATGTCCGTGTAGACCAATTTGGGTTTCCAATCTCTCCAAAAGAATGTGGTGATCGATGGTATCAAAAGCAGCACTAAGGTCTAGGAGCACGAGGACAGATGCAGAGCCTCGGTCCGATGCCATCAAAATGTCATTTACCACCTTCACAAGTGCCGTCTCAGTGCTATGATGGGGTCTAAAACCAGACTGAAGCATTTCGTATACATTGTTTGTCTTCAGGAAGGCAGTGAGTTGCTGCGCAACAGCCTTCTCTAAAATCTTTGAGAGGAATGGAAGATTCGATATCCTGTGGCGGACTGCACCAGCATCAAATAGTCCCCGCGATATGCAACTTTTCAGGGAAGTCAGGAACCAATACATGCAAGTCAGTTAGGAAAGCAAAGGCTAGCTTTTTCAAACAGCAATTTGCATCCTGTAGCTCTAAATCCCAAAAGTTCTGGGACACTATAAAGTCCATGGAGAATAAGAGCACCTCCTCCCAGCTGCCCACTGCACTGAGGCTAGGAAACAGTCACCACCGATAAATCCACGATAATAGAACATTTCAATAAGCATTTCTCTACGGCTGGCCATGCTTTCCTTCTGGCTACCCCAACCACGGTCAACAGCTCTCCACCCCCCGCAGCTACTTGCCCAAGCCTCCCCAGCTACTCCTTCACCCAAAACCAGATAGCTGATGTTCTGAAAGAGCTGCAAAACAAATCAGCTGGGATAGACAATCTGGACCCTCTCTTTCGCCTTTGTTGCAACCCCTATTACCAGTCTGTTCAACTTCTCTTTCGTATCGTCCGAGATCCCCAAGGTTTGGAAAGCTGCCACGGTCATCCTCCTCTTCAAAGAGGATGTCACTCTAGACCCAAACTGTTATAGACCTATATCCATCCTGCCCTGCCTTTCTAAAGTCGAAAGCCAAGTTAACAAACAGATCACTGACCATTTCGAATCCCACCGTACCTTCTCCACTGTGCAATCTGGTTTCCGAGCTGGTCATAGGTGCACCTGAGCCACGGTCAAGGTACTAAACGATATCATAACCGCAATCGATAAAAGAAAGAAAAAGTGTTATTGGCCTCGTTTATTGTTTACTCCATGTGTAACTCTGTTGTTGTTTGTGTCGCACTGCTTTGCTTTATCTTGGCCATGTCGCTGTTGTAAATGAGAACTTGTTCTCAACTGGCCTACCTTGTTAAATAAAGGTGAAATAAAATACAAATAAAAAACAGGTTTGTTGAAATGTTGGCAAATGTATTAAAAAAGAACGGAAATATCACATTTACATAAGTATTCAGGCCCTTTACTCAGTACTTTGTTGAAACACCTTTGGCAGTGATTACAGCCTTGAGTCTTCTTGGGTATGACGCTACAAGCTTGGCACCCTGTTTTTGGGGAGTTTCTCCCATTCTTCTCTGCTCTGTCAGGTTAGATGGGTAGCTTCGTTGCACAGCTATTTTCAGGTCTCTCCAGAGATGTTCGATCGGGTTCAAGTCCGGTCTCTGGCTGGGTTACTCAAGGACATTCAGACACCTGTCCCGAAGCCACTCCTGCGTTGTCTTGGCTGTGTGCTTAGGGTCATTGTCCTGTTTGGAAAGTCAACTTTTGCCCCAGTCTGAGGTCATGAGCGATCTGTAGCTGGTTTTCATCAAGGATCTTGCTGTACTTCATCTTTCCCTCGATCCTGACTAGTCTCCCAGTCCCTGTCGCTGAAAAACATCGCCCCAGCCTGATGCTGCCACCACCATGCTTTACCGTAGGGATGGTATTGGCCACCTGAAACCAAAAAGGGTTCTCCTATAGGGACAGCCGAAGAAACATTTTGGAACCCTTTTTTGGTGTAGGTGTAGGACTACGAGTGGCACTGCCACAACATATAATACTAAGCCTTTCACGACACAGGCACACAGTAGCATAACCAAGTCACAGGTAAGCAAACTGTAGTGATAAAGCAGGGTTCACAAACCCCAGCCACCATAAGCGATCACATACAGCAAGTTTGACCATCCTAAGGTGCCTCTGGTTTGCCATAAATGTCATATGTCCTCATAGGGATGTTACTGCGCTTTCACTGACCAATGCGTGAGTCACTCCAGCATTAGAGTTCATTTTTCACATGGGAGTCCCGTTCAGGTGTCACGTGGGCTGGCCAGTCATGGTCGGTAGCAAAATAGGTACCTATGAGGACAATGCACGCCAGCAATTACCAGACAGCATTTTGGCTGTTAAATGGCTTCCTGACACATGGCAGTCCAGTTCCATGGTGACTCTGTCTCTAGTAACTGCCTGGTGGAGGACTGATGCCTACCAAGCACAGTTCTGGGAGATTCCGGATGGCATTGACATTGTAGAGGTGCAATTCCTATGACATGTGAAGGCCCAATAAGTTGATGGAATTTCTTGTCAATGAGTGTCAGGTTGTTGTTGGTTCATTATAGTGAACACCTGCCTTGTGCTCTTGCCATATGTGGTTGCATCCTCCCCATACACCATAACTGTCACCAAGTCAACATATAAGTTAACTCCAGGGCAGACAGCCAGGATGGACTGTCTTGAAGAAGTAATGTGCCAGCTCAACCCAAACAGGATAAGAATGCACTGGAACATCCTCATGTGCATCGCAAAGTCTGTGAGCCAGCAGAAGGTCATGTCGGATTCAGGTCGACATATTGAACTAGCAATGAATCAAAGCTCACTTCTAAATGACAAGGAGGTGACTTAAGAGCCTAATCCTGGAGGGGAAAGTTACACCACAGTGGGGGCAAGTTGTAAGGCTAGGGAGACGGTGTCAAAGTCCAGGATTGGATTCTCTTTCCTTTTGTTGGAGCCTCCCAGTTGCCTCATTGATCCTCAAAGAGGAGTGTGACTTGGACAACTTAGTGTTGCCATGCCAAGCGGACTGCTGCCTTTAAATACATCCACACAAAGGGGTTTGAGTTTACATGGTGAGCATTTTGGATTCCTAACATAGTCGAAGTACACACAAAAAGAGTATTGAGTACTCTTTTGATAAGTATTGTACACAAATCTGAAAAATGTCTCATTTAAAACGTGTACATATACAGTACAGTGATTAAACCACCATTTAATTGTAATATGGCAGCCATATTGGATTTGGAGCCAAATTTAAGTAATTACAAGAGTATGGGCTCAACATATAAAGAGGTTAGAGGAACCATAGACAGGAAAAAAATACAGTTTTCGGTGTCTGAGCACCACATGCCTTAGAGTAAATTACAAGAGCCACAGCATCAAATAACATGTTACTGTACACATTTCATTGTTCAGGCAGGACAAGACAGCACTGAATGAGAGCAAATTAGACTTGGAAAGTTGTCTATTGAAAAGCTAGGAGAAAAAGAAACGCACACCTATTTAGGCGAGGTGCTGGCTAGCGGAGTAGACAACTTGAAAATAAGAATAAAAGAGAGCCGCACACTCTAGGAGCTCAGATGCAAACGTTTCATTACCAACGTTTCGACAGCCAAGCTGTCTTTATCGGGGTATCTCTTGAAAAGCTACCAAAAAGTTAAGAATAGTTTGTATTTCCGCCTATTGTATCTGTGTATTTTCCAGTCTATATTTCCAAAATGCTTTAAGATATCCTCATGCTGGTAGGTTGTGTATGTAGGGCAGACAGTTGACTACTTGTATTCCAAATTTGAGAAATGTCAGAGTTTGCAATACTGGGTTACATAAGCTTATGTGGCCTGTTTGAGTTAAGAGGTGTGTCACAATATCTGTCAATTTAAACACTTTTGTAGTAACATGTTTTTATACAACCATCCGTTTCATATAATGGGAGACCTTATAGAGATGGAAAAACATGATTGTGCTTTGTTATACCTCGGGTAGGGGTATCTAAAAACATTTAAATCAGTTCATTTTTGGCCACTAGCCTAGGGTAGAGGGGGTTGAAAGGGCCAGGGAGGGAGGGGTGAGCGGGGAGGAGGGGGGGGACATTCTCAAACCACAAGTCAGCATGTCATCACACATTGTGCAATATGGATTTTATCTGGAATTCTTGGCTCTGATAAATTCTCATGTCAAAATTAAATCTGATGTGTATATGAACTTTGTAGGCTATATTCCAAAGATTGAGTTCCCATTTTATATAGACCACATATAGACCACATATAGACCACATTTGTAGTTTATTCCATCACACTTTTAGAAAACGTCACCTGCGCTGTGGAACTGGGAACATTCGCCTCTGCTGCTCGGAGTGGTCCAGAAACGGGACGTGCAAGGCTACAGGGCGGCTATTAGGTAGAGCCAAGGAAGAACGCCACACAGCCACACCTGAAATAGCCCGCTGCTCTCACAGGAGACGCTTGTTTGACTAGCAGCAATAAGAAGAAGCAACTTCGAGATTTTTTTTCTTCTTCGTGTGTTCATTTCTTGTCGCTAGTTACGTGGTTCCTCCCAGGTCGCTGCGAGGTGCAATCATTCGCAACTGGACGGTGTCAAAATCACCTCGTCGCACAGCTGGAAAAATTATACGGTAACAGCTACGTCTTATTATACTTATTTTTCTCTACTGTTTCGAAGTGTAACATTTAGTGTTATAACACAGGCTATTATTATGGAATATTCGGTAGCATTTTAGTGCTGGTAGCGTGTACAGATTTCTTATAAGTCAGAAGAACAACTGTAACAAACTGCACTTTTTGAATAGGTGTTTTTTATATACCATAAAGACTGAAAAGGGGAAAATAGTTACTTCCACTTGGATTAGAAAATACCCAGGCTCACTTTCTAACATTTGTTTATTGAGGTTGATTGTAATGACACAGAAATACAGTTATTTCTAGTTATTGTCATTCCATTGATCTTAGGGTGACAGTACGTGTATGGTTAGTTCACACATATGCGTGGTGTACAAGTGTTGACGTACGTCTCTGAGTGCGGTTCTCTCCCCATATCTCTCTCTAAGGCTGGGAGGAATGGAAGTTGGCGGTGGGAAGGATGGTAGTTGACCAATTAAATGCGTGGATGGAATAGTCAAGGGATGTTTATTAGAATTATTAAAGAAATATAGCTTCCTGCATTTTGGCAACAATCCCTATGATGCATGTTAGTGAGATGGAATGAGACAGGACTATCAAAACAACACCCAGCGTCTCATGCAAGTATGAGTGGATATCTGATTGTTGTGTGGTTTTTAAACGAAGGTTTTGTGACTGAATACATGTTTCTGTTTCCCATATGAAGTTGCTCAATGACTGTCTATCTGTGGGGCTGGTTGATCCTACTTGAACAGCTTATTATATTTGTGGTCAACCAGCAGAGTGGCTGGGGAGTTCAGTGAAATAGGGAAGCGAACGAGCGAGCGTCAGGGCAATTTGTGTGTGTGTGTGTGTGTGTGTGTGTGTGTGTGTGTGTGTGTGTGTGTGTGTGTGTGTGTGTGTGTGTGTGTGTGTGTGTGTGTGTGTGTGTGTGTGTGTGTGTGTGTGTGTGTGTGTGTGTGTGTGTGTGTGTGTGTGTGTGTGTGTGTGTTCAGAGCCTGCCCCAAAAAGAACATTCTGTCACTACAGAGAGTCGACAGGCATCCTTTTCAGCAGGGGACAGTGGGGGCCACAGACGTGTGTGTGTGTGTGTGTGTGTCAGATGGGGGGCCACAGAGACCCTGGGCAGAGTGGAGCCACTCAGTCTCACATCAGAGAAACGCACACAGAGAGAGAGATTGTTGGGCTAACAGCTACACACGCACACACACACAAACAAACATCGCCCTGATGCTCGCTCCCCTAATTCACTGGGCTCCCCAGCCACTCTGCTGGTTGGCCACACACACACACACACACACTCTCTCTCTGCTCCAATGTTCGTCTAACCAGCTGTTTCCTCCATGTCGTTAAAGTGGGCGCTGTGTGTGTGTGTGTGTGTGTGTGTGTGTGTGTGTGTGTGTGTGTGTGTGTGTGTGTGTGTGTGTGTGTGTGTGTGTGTGTGTGTGTGTGTGTGTGTGTGTGTGTGTGTGTGTGTGTGTGTGTGTGTGTGTGTGTGTGTGTGTGTGTGTGTGTGTGCGTGTGTGTGTGTAATGGTATCAATTAATAATGCGTCTCTCTATTTACTTTGTGAATAGAGGATTCCCTTGTGTTGAAGGAGGGAGGGAATTTACAATCTACCGTACCGATGCAGAATGTGTGTGTGTGTGTGTGTGTGTGTGTGTGTGTGTGTGTGTGTGTGTGTGTGTGTGTGTGTGTGTGTGTGTGTGTGTGTGTGTGTGTGTGTGTGTGTGTGTGTGTGTGTGTGTGTGTGTGTGTGTGTGTGTGTGTGTGTGTGTGTGTGTGTGTGTGTGTGTGTGTGTGTGTGCGCGCGTGTGTGCGCATGCATTTGTGCGTGCGAGTGTGTGTGTGTTCCCCAGAATTTACTTTAGCAACAGCTGGTGGAAGGACAACTTTTCCAACATTTCCTTGGTGGACAATCAAAAACAGTAATCAAAGACCTTTTGTTGTCAAGCTTCAACATGTGTTTCTCAGCAGTGCTATAAAAGTAGACAACTGTCCCACTGATCCACTTCAAAATATGCATTATTTAGTAGATACTTTATATAATGACTGCATCTGAACCCTCAGGGGGATAACATTACATACAGCCATTCATTAAAAGTAAGAGAAGTCCAATGTAAACGTTTTGTTATCAACAATCAGGCATCTCTGGCATCACATAACAACTTCAGTTCAACTTCAGTCAATCTTTTGATTGACAGTGTGATTCCAGTCTATGAATCGGTTATAGATATTGTATTTTAACATCGCCCTCTGGTGGAATAAAGCGATTCAAACCAGATGGTAATCTCTGTTAGAGTTTAATGATGGTGGACAGTGGGACACACACTAACACTCCATTAGTGAGTATTCAGAATGTGTCTTAGACAATGAAGCCCTATCCTGTTCCCAGTCTGTAGTGAGCCACGTTGAACCTTGAACTATCCCCTCTGACCCTCTTCCTGGCAGTGTCCCCATGGGGATGGGGCTCCCTTAAGTGTGGTGGTGGAGTGAACAACATTAACATGTCTGTTTGAGGTTATGATAGATGGATCCGTGCAGGCACCGTGAGGAGGACAGGGGTGAGGGTTGGAATGATGGGTGTAGGCAGGGGTACGAGGTAAGGTGAGCAGGATACGAGTGAGGTTTTAAGGATGGGGGTGAGTATATGACTGGAAGGAGGAGGGTGGAGGTCAGGGTTGGGGTCAGGACTGCTGAGAGTAAATGTGACACAGAGAGAGATGGAGAGGAGTGGTTGATGGCCTCTTGCTCCCCGAGGAGCAATGTGCCTAAGTAGGGAATTGAAATGGTGAGTGAATTTGAGCTTTTTGAAGCTCTGTCCTTGGTCCAGTGTCTCTGGTGTCCACAGCTGCCCTTAGAGACGACTGTTGCATCAGAGGTGAAAGTGTTCATCTTTATTGGTCTCTACTGTTGCCAGCATCGACGATACCCAGTCAAGTAATCACAGACCCGTGATGTTCTATACTGAAGGCTCTTTGTAGGATCCACGGGGATGTGAGAGTGGCGTCAAAATCTGCCGAGGCACTAATTAGTGTGTGTGTGTGTGTGTGTGTGTGTGTGTGTGTGTGTGTGTGTGTGTGTGTGTGTGTGTGTGTGTGTGTGTGTGTGTGTGTGTGTGTGTGTGTGTGTGTGTGTGTGTGTGTGTGTGTGTGTGTGTGTGTGTGTGTGTGTGTGTGTGTGTGTGTGGACCTGTTTGCACCCACCACTCTCACCGTGGGGGAAGATATATTCATTATGCAACAAGCTTCTGACTGCTCTGCTTGTGATGCTGCATATTTAAAGGCTCAGTGGCCTCAAAAATGTGATTTCCCTGTGTTTTATATTTCCACACTATAAGGTTGGAATAATCTGTGGAATTGTGAAAATTATGATAATGCCCTTTCGGTGTAAGAGCTTTTTGGAAAGACCATCTGAAATTACAGCCTGTTGTGGTGGGATAGAGTTTTGGCCTGCCTGGTGACGTTCGCAAATAGACCAATAAGAAAGAGAATTCCATACCTCTCTGCCAATAACAGCTAGTTTTCCATTTTCCTGGAAATCTATTACAGTAAGGTTCTGTTACCCAGAAAGGATTTGATATTGATATATAAATAGCTGCAATGGGCATTTAAGTATCCAGCCCTGCATTCAAACAAATACCCCACTCAGGACTAAATGCATAAATACCCCACCCAGAACTAAATGAGCCACCCAGGACTAAATGCATAAATACCCCACCCAGAACTAAATGAGCCACCCAGGACTAAATGCATAAATACCCCACCCAAGACTAAATGCATAAATACCCCACCCAGGACTAAATGAGCCACCCAGGACTAAATGCATAAATACCCCACCCAAGACTAAATGCATAAATACCCCACCCAAGACTAAATGCATAAATACCCCACCCAGGACTAAATGCATAAATACCCCACCCAAGACTAAATGCATAAATACCCCACCCAGGACTAAATGAGCCACCCTGGACTAAATGCATAAATACCCCACCCAAGACTAAATGCATAAATACCCCACCCAGGACTAAATGCATAAATATCCCACCCAGGACTAAATGCATAAATACCCCACCCAGGACTAAATGCATAAATACCCCACCCAGGACTAAATGCATAAATACCCCACCCAGGACTAAATGCACAAATACCCCACCCAGGACTAAATGCATAAATACCCCACCCAGGACTAAATGCATAAATACCCCACCCAGGACTAAATGCATAAATACCCCACCCAGGACTAAATGCATAAATACCCCACCCAAGACTAAATGCATAAATACCCCACCCAGGACTAAATGAGCCACCCAGGACTAAATGCATAAATACCCCACCCAAGACTAAATGCATAAATACCCCACCCAGGACTAAATGCATAAATACCCCACCCAGGACTAAATGCATAAATACCCCACCCAGGACTAAATGCATAAATACCCCACCCAGGACTAAATGCATAAATACCCCACCCAGGACTAAATGCATAAATACCCCACCCAGAACTAAATGCATAAATACCCCACCCAGGACTAAATGCATAAATACCCCACCCAAGACTAAATGCATAAATACCCCACCCAGGACTAAATGCATAAATACCCCACCCAGGACTAAATGCATAAATACCCCACCCAGGACTAAATGCATAAATACCCCACCCAGGACTAAATGCATAAATACCCCACCCAGGACTAAATGCATAAATACCCCACCCAGGACTAAATGCATAAATACCCCACCCAGGACCATAAATACACCCAGAACTAAATGCATAAATACCCCACCCAGGACTAAATGCATAAATACCCCACCCAGGACTAAATGCATAAATAACCCAGGACTAAATGCATAAATACCACCCAGGACTAAATGCATAAATACCCCACCCAGGACTAAATGCATAAATACCCCACCCAGGACTAAATGCATAAATACCTCACCCAGGACTAAATGCATAAATACCCCACCCAGGACTAAATGCATAAATACCCCACCCAGGACTAAATGCATAAATACCCCACCCAGGACTAAATGCATAAATACCCCACCCAGGCCTAAATGAGCCACCCAGGCCTAAATGAGCCACCCAGGCCTAAATGAGCCACCCAGGCCTAAATGAGCCACCCAGGCCTAACCCACCAGTAACAGAGTCTGTGTTCTGTTTGAGCCGCGTACTGTTAATTTTTCCAGCATTTTCATTGTTAATCTATTAGTCATAGAAGGTTTCTCACCAGCTCTCCAGAACTGGTGAAACATCTACAGGATGTTACATCATAACGTTCATAATGAGTCCGGACACACATGAACCTGAAATTACAGTATGTTCATTGTCCTACACACATGAACTTAACCTTGTCCCCAGGCTAATTGCAAGCCTATATAAAGCTGACAGAGAGAGAACCCGCTGGTGGAAGAGACCTTGTTCATTATCTTACATACAACCTCAAACATAACCTCATCCCCTTGCTAAATCATTCTCTTATCACACGCAATCCTGACTATGTTCACTCTCTAACATAAACCTGACTATGTTCACTCTCTAACATAAACCTGACTATGTTCACTCTCTAACATAAACCTGACTATGTTCACTCTCTAACATAAACCTGACTATGTTCACTCTCTAACATAAACCTGACTATGTTCACTCTCTAACATAAACCTGACTATGTTCACTCTCTAACATAAACCTGACTATGTTCACTCTCTAACATAAACCTGACTATGTTCACTCTCTAACATAAACCTGACTATGTTCACTCTCTAACATAAACCTGAGTTTATTCATTCTCTAACCCAAGAGACGCATACCATGAGAGTCACATAAAGGCTCTTTGAGGTGGGGGGGGGGGTGGGGGGATGCCTGGCCACTGGGTGTGTGTGCAGTGTAGTTTAGACTAATGCCCAAGGACTACAAACACAAGGTCTGGTTTTGGGCTACAGAGTGAATAGTAGTCCACTCTTTAGGTCAGATAATGGATGAATGAAGGGAGGGACAGCATTTCTAGTGTTCCAAGCCATGCTTATAGGAAATAGAGTTACCTTATTAAGTAATGAAGTGAACTAACATATCTGGCAAGACCATATCTACGATATCTGCCCATATATAAGTAGTGGGAGTTCAAGACATTTGTAGTATTGCACAGACACACATATCAGTGTCTATAAACAATTGGGTTGCCTGTAGTAGATGTGTCTAGCCCCTCAGAATGCCTACCAAACCACAGGGTTTACTGTATGTAGGCTGCAATCTAATCTGAAGCCCATAGATTGGCTTGCTCAGTCAGCTGACCTCAGGCGAGACAGTGACACTATCCAGAGTGCAACTCATGTCTCCCTAACCCTCTACCCCCTAAACCGTGTCCTCCTGAACCATGTCCTCGCCTCCTACTCTCTCAGATGGCCTGCAGAGTAGTCTCCCTCGCCAGCCAAGTGTCTGAAGACAGTCCAGAGCCTAACCCCCCTCAACACATTTTTTTTTAAACCTTTTGTCCAATACCTTTAATCCTAAATCAGAAAGACGAGCTGGAAGTGTGTGTATAAACGTGCATAGTTTTAATTGTTGCAGAAATATAATAACCAATAATATTTTTTCTCAAGATCAGGCATGGGCAACTGGCCCCACTTTTGAATGGATCAATATACCAACAAACAAAACAACAACAACAAGCACTATATACAGAGCCTTCAGAAAGTATCCACACCCCTTGACTTTCCCCACATTTTGTTATGTTATAGCCTGAATTTAAAATGGATTACATTGAGATTTTTTTTTTGTCACAGGCCTATACCCCATAATGTCGAAGTGGAATGACTTTTTTTCAACAAAAAAATGGAATGAAAATGGAAAGCTGAAATGTCTTCAGTCAATAAGAATGCAACACCTTTGTTACGGCCTAAATAACTTAAGGAGTAAAAATGTGCTTCATAAGTTGCATAATACAGTTGAAGTCGGAAGTTCACTTACAAATACATTTCAACTCCGTTTTTCACAATTCCTGACATTTAATCCTAGTACTAATTCCCTGTCTTAGGTCAGCTAGGATCACCACTTCATTTTTAGAATGTGAAAGGTCAGAATAATAGTATTTCTTCATTCGCATTCCCAGTGGGTCAGAAGTTTACACACACTCAATTAGTATTTGGTAGCGTTGCCTTTAAATTGTTTAACTTGGGTCAAACGTTTCGGGTAGCCTTCCACAAGCTTCCCAAAGTAAGTCCATCTATTTTGTGAAGTGCACCAGTCCCTCCTGTAGCAAAGCACCCCCACAACATGATGCTGCCACCCCCGTGCTTCACGGTTGGGATGGTGTTCTTCGGCTTGCAAGCCTCTCCCTTTATCCTTCAAACAAAACGATGGTCATTATGGCCAAACAGTTCTATTATTGTTTCATCAGACCAGAGGACATTTCTCCAAAAAGTACGATCTTTGTCCCCATGTACAGTTGCAAACCGTAGTCTGGCTTTTTTTATGGCGGTTTTGGAGCAGTGGCTTCTTCCTTGCTGAGCGGCCTTTCATGTTGTGTCGATATAGGACTCGTTTTACTGTGGATACAGATACTTTTGTAAATTTTTCCTCCTGCATCTTCACAGGGTCCTTTGCTGTTGTTCTGGTATTGATTTTCACTTTTCGCACCAAAGTACGTTCATCTCTAGGAGACAGAACACGTCTCTTTCCTGAGTGGTATGACGGCTGCGTGGTCCCATGGTGTTTATACTTGCATACTATTGTTTGTACAGATGAATGTGGTACCTTCAGGTGTTTGGAAATTGATCCCAAGGATAAACCAGACTTCTGGGGGTCTACAATGTTGTTTCTGAGGTCTTGGCTGATTTCTTTTCATTTTCCCATGATGTCAAGCAAAGAGGCACTGCGTTTGAAGGTAGGCCTTGAAATACATTAACAGGTACACCGCCAATTGACTCAAATGATGTCAATTAGCCTATCAGAAGCTTCTAAAGCCATGACATCATTTTCCGGAATTTTCCAAGCTGTTTAAAGGCATAGTAAACTTCTGACCCACTGGAATTGTGATACAGTGAATTATAAGTGAAATAATCTGTCTGTAAACAATTGTTGGAAAAATTACTTGTGTCGTGCACAAAGTAGATGTCCTAACCGACTTTGCAAAACTATAGTTTGTTAACAAGACGTTTGTGGAGTGGTTGAAAAACAAGTTTTAATGACTCCAACCTAAGTGTATGTAAACTTCCGACTTCAACTGTAAGTTGCATGGACTCACTCTATATGCAATAATATAGAGTGAGTGAGCTCCTCTCTGTAGACTACCTCATCTTACACACAATTATCTGTAAAGTCCCTCAGTCGTGCAGTGAATTTAAAACACGGATTCAACCACAAAGACCAGGGGGGGGGTTTCAAATGCCTTGCAAAGGGCGGCTATTGGTAGATGTGTTAAAATATAAAAAGCAGACATTGAATATCCCTTTGAGTATGGTGAAGTTATTCATTACACTTTGGAAGGTGTACCAATGCACCCTCTAACTACAAAGATACGGGTGTCATTTCTAATTAATTTGCCAGAGAGGAAGGAAACCACTCAGGGATTTCACCATGAGGCCAATGGTGACTTTAAAACAGTTACAGAATTGAATGACTGTGATAGAAAATAGAGGATGGATTAACAACATTGTAGCTACTTCACAATACTAACCTAATTGACAGAGGGAAAAGAAGGGAGCCTGTACAGAATAAAAAATATGCATCCTGTTTGCAAGTACAAATGTGGCAAAGAAATGAACTTTATGTCCTGAATGCAGAGCGTTATGTTCTGGGCAAATCTAGCACAACACATCACTGAGTGTGAGTGTCATATTTTCTAGCGTGGTGGTGGTTGCCTTATGTTATGGGTATGCTTGTTTAATAGTTTTTTACTATTAAAAGAAATGGAATAGGGCTAAGCACAGGCAAAATCCTTGAGGGAAACATGCTTCAATCTGCTTTCCAACAGACACTGGGAGGCAAATCAAATCAAATCGAATCTGATTTGTCACATACACATGGTTAGCAGATGTTAATGCGAGTGTAGCGAAATGCTTGTGCTTCTAGTTCCGACAATGCAGTGATAACCAACAAGTAATCTATCTAACAATTCCAAAACTACTACCTTATACACACAAGTGTAAGGGGTTAAAGAATATGTACAAAAAGATATATGAATGAGTGATGGTACAGAGCGGCATAGGCAAGATGCAGTAGATGGTATCGAGTACAGTATATACATATGAGATGAGTATGTAAACAAAGTGGCATAGTTAAAGTGGCTAGTGATACATGTATTACATAAAGATGCAGTAGATGATATAGAGTACAGTATATATGTATACATATGAGATGAATAATGTAGGCTATGTAAACATTATATTAGGTAGCATTGTTTAAAGTGGCTAGTGATATATTTTACATCATTTCCCATCAATTCCCATTATTAAAGTGGCTGGAGTTGAGTCAGTGTGTTGGCAGCAGCCACTCAAAGTTAGTGGCGGCTGTTTAACAGTCTGATGGCCTTGAGATAGAAGCTGTTTTTCAGTCTCTCGGTCCCAGCTTTGATGCACCTTTCAGCAGGACAATAACCTAAAAAAAACATGTACAATTATACACTGGAGTTGCTTACCAAGACTATATGTAATATTCCCGAGTCGCCTAGTTATAGTTTGATTTCAATTGGCTTGAAAATCTATGGCAAGACTTGGAAAAAGGCTGTCCTAGCAATGATCAACAACCAACTTGAACGATCTTGAAGAATTTAAAAAAGAATGATGTGCAAATATTGTACAATCCAGGTGTACAAAGCTCTTAGAGACTAATCCAGAAAGCCTCACAGCTGTAATCGCTACCAAAGGTGATTCTAACATGTATTGCCTCAGGGGTGTGAATACTTATGTAAATGATATATTTTTGTATTTAATTTGCAAACATTTCTAAAAACGTGTTCTTTTTGTCATTATGGAGTATTGTGTGTAGAGGGGTGAATTTAATATGTTTTGAATTCAGGCTGTAAGAACAAAATGTGGACTAAGTCAAGGGGTACTACAACTTTATGATGGCTCTGTTTATCTATGCCCTATATATTTATATACAGTGCCTTCGGAAACTATTCAGAACCCTTGATTTTTCATTACAGCCTAATTCTAAATTTGATTAAATAGTTTTTTCCCCTCATCAATCTACACACATACAATATTGATTCTTCTTGTGTATGACGCTACAAGATTGGCACACCTATATTTTTTTTCGAGTTTCTCCCATTCTTCTCTGCTGATACTCTCAAGCTCTGTCAGGTTGGATTGGGAGCATCGCTGCAAGTTTCTCCAGAGATGTTCGATTGGGTTCAGGTCTGGGCTCTGACTGGGCCACTCAAGGACATTCAAAGACTTGTCCCAAAGCCACTCCTGCATTATCTTGGCTGTGTGCTTAGGGTCGTTGTCCTGCTGGAAGGTGAACCTTCGCCCAAGTCTGAGGTCCTGAGTGCTCTGGAGCAGGTTTTCATCAAGGATCTCTCTGTACTTTGCTCCATTCATCTTTGCCTCGATCCGAACTACTCTCCCAGTCCCTGCCACTGAAAAACATTCCCACAGCATGATGCTGCCACCACCATGCTTCACCGTAGGGATAGTGCCATGGGGAAGGTTCTCTCATCCCCACAGAGGAACTCTGGAGCTCTGTCAGAGTGACCATCGGGTTCTTGGTTACTTCCCTGACCAAGGCCATTCAAGGCCTCGATTGCTCAGTTTGGCCAGGTAGACAGCTCTAGGAAGAGTCTTGGTGGTTCCAAACTTCCATTTAAGAATGATGGAGGCCAATGTATTCTGGGGGACCTTCAATGCTGCAGACATTTTTTGGTACCCTTCCCCAGATCTCGAAGCTCTACAGACAATTCCTTCGACCTCATGGCTTGGTTTTTGCTCTGTCATGCACTGCCAACTCTGGCACCTTATATAGACAGATGTGTGCCTTTCCAAATCCTGTCCAATCAAATGAATTTACCAAAGGTGGACTCTAATCAAGTTGTAGAAACCTCTCAAGGACGATCAATGGAAACAGGATACACCCGAGCTCAACTTTGATTCTCATAGCAAAGGGTCTGAATACTTATGTAAATGAGGTATTTCTATTTTTGTTCTTTTATACATTTTTTACATACTTTTATACAAAACAAACCTGTTTTTGCTTATATGGGTATTGTGTGTAGATTGCTGACTATTTGTTATTTATGTAATACATTTTAGAATGAGGCTGTAATGTATCAAAATGTGGAAAAATTCAAGGGGTGTGAACTTTCTGAAGGCACTGTATATATATATATATAATTATACATTCATCGGCCAGTTTAATGTGTATGAGTGGAATGGGTGGAATGGTATCAACTACACTAAACACATGGTTTCCATGGTTTCCATGTGTTTGATGCCATTCCATTGATTCCATTCCAGTCATTGTTATGAGCCGTCCTCCCCTCAGCAGCCTCCACTGCTAGAGCCGCTTCTTCTTGATTTTAGCTGAAAGGAGTGGAACCCAGTGGCGTTGTCTGCTGCAATAGCCCATCTGGGACGATGAGTTGTGCGTTCCGAGATGCCGCTCTGCACACCGCTGTTGCACTCCGACTGTTCGCTTGCGTGATTATTACCATTCTCCCTCGACCTATCTCATCAACGAGCTGTTTTCAGCCACAGGACTGGCTGGATGTTTTTTTTATTTTTATTTTTTGCACCAAAACCCTAAACACTGTCATGCAAGAAAACCCAGGAAGGCGTCCGTTTCTGAGATAATGCATCCGGCGCTCCTGGCACTGGTGATCAAAATGTAGCTACGGGCCCCTTAAAGGCTATGGCCGGCTCTGACTGCATGTGAGGGTATGGATTTTGGTTTGCAGACCCGCGAGCCACTGAGGCCCTCATGATGAGTTCTGATGTTTTTATAGCCCCCACCCCCATCAAAGTTCCTTGCTCCAGATTAATGTTTGGGTGTGTCAGTTAAATTAGCATGAAATGGAACCCGTGCATTTACTTCCTATAGAGCTTGTCTTCACCCTCTCTGTCCCTACACACTCGCTGCCAAGAGCTCCCCTGGGCTGCTGTGAGGCTGCTACATGTAAACAAATGTAATATGACGATTAGCTGTGATTGGGGATTGTTAGTGGAGTTGAGTACCTGAGTGTTGTAATACTCTGCATGGTCGCTAGGGGAGATGGAATATAGCATTACAGCTCCTGTGTGTGTGTGTGTGTGTGTGTGTGTGTGTGTGTGTGTGTGTGTGTGTGTGTGTGTGTGTGTGTGTGTGTGTGTGTGTGTGTGTGTGTGTGTGTGTGTGTGTGTGTGTGTGTGTGTGTGTGTGTGTGTGTGTGTGTGTGTGTGTGTGTGTGTGTGTGTGTGTCCTGATGTGTAGCCAGAGAGTGCAGGGCGAGGACACCTGGGCTGTTATAGGTTCAGACAGTGAGTCCCCTTGGACAGACACAAAGTAAGTGTTTCCTAACACTCGGTTGGGGGACAACTCTACTCACACGGCTGAAGCTAATAAATGTCCCGATGAGCAGATGCATAGTGAGCAAGAGCAGGGCTGGAACGAAAGCCCACAGGGAACACCCAGTATTTGTATTTGTCCTCCAGTAGCTGTCGATGAGGATGGTAGCCATCCCTGAAGGTAGTTCTGAAGTCTTTTGGCGTCATCCTCTCTCATTTTTTCTTACTTCCCCTGTCTTTCTCTGTTCCTTCCTCTCTCTCTCTCTCTCTCTCTCTCTCTCTCTCTCTCTCTCTCTCTCTCTCTCTCTCTCTCTCTCTCTCTCTCTCACTCTCTCTCTCTCTCTCTCTCTCTCTCTCTCTCTCTCTCTCACTCTCACTCTGTCTCTCTCTGTCTCTCTCTCTCTCTCTCTCTCTCTCTCTCTCTCTCTCTGTCTTTCTCTGTTCCTTCCTCTCTCTCTCTCTCTCTCTCTCTCTCTCTCTCTCTCTCTCTCTCTCTCTCTCTCTCTCTCTCTCTCTCTCTCTCTCTGTCTCTCTCTGTCTCTCTCTCTCTCTCTCTCTCTCTCTCTCTCTCTCTCTCTCTCTCTCTCTCTCACTCTCTCTCTCTCTCTCTCTCTCTCTCTCTCTCTCTCTCTCTCTCTCTCTCTCTCTCTCTCTCTCTCTCTCTCACTCTCACTCTCTCTCTCTCTCTCTCTCTCTCTCTCTCTCTCTCTCTCTCTCTCTCTCTCTCTCTGTCTCTCTCTCTCTCTCTCTCTCTCTCTCTCTCTCTCTCTCTCTCTCTCTCTCTCTCTCTCTCTCTCTCTCTCTCTCTCTCTCTCTCTCTCTCTCTCTCTCTCTCTCTCTCTCTCTCTCTCTCTCTCTCTCTCTCTCTCTCTCTCTCTCTCTCTCTCTCTCTCTCTCTCTCTCTCTCTCTCTCTCTCTCTCTCTCTCTCTCTCTCTCTCTCTCTCTCTCTCTCTCTCTCTCTCTCTCTCTCTCTCTCTCTCTCTCTCTCTCTCTCTCTCTCTCTCTCTCTCTCTCTCTCTCTCTCTCTCTCTCTCACTCTCTCTCTCTCTCTCTCTCTCTCTCTCTCTCTCTCTCTCTCTCTCTCTCTCTCTCTCTCTCTCTCTCAGTTGATGATGTCACGAGACTAAGGAATACACTCTTAGTAAAAAAAGGTGCTGTCTAGAACCTTAAAAGGATCTTCAGCTGTTCCCATAAGAGAACCCTTTGAAGAACCCTTTATGGTTGCAGGGAGAACCCTTTTTGTTCCACATAGAAGAGTGGCTGGAAACGAGCGAATGGAACAGCATCAAACAAATGGAAATCATGTGTTTGATGTAGTTTATACCATTCCACCTATTCCTCTCCAACCGTTACCACAAGCCTGTCCTCCCCAATTAAGGTGCCACCAACATCCTGTGATATAGAACCCTTTCTACAAAGGGTTCTACCTGAAACCCAAAAGGGTTTCCTATGGGGACAGCCGTAGAACCATTTTGGAACCCTTTTTTCTAATAGTGTCTTTGCTGACCCTCTAGCCCCATTTATACCTGGTGCTAACATGCATCCTTAGTGATCGTGTCCACATTCTGATTGGGCCCACATTTTCAGACAGGTGTAGACGATTAAAAGACACATTGTGATCTGATTGTGAACAGACCTTCCTGACCACCTCCGGAAGTATTCAGGCATCTTACAAGTGTGAACAGATCTTGAGAGTGAAACCATAAATCGGGGATGGGCAACTTTGATGGGTAAAAAAATCCACAGGCCTACAAAAGGGGGGGACAGTTGCCCATCCCTGATTTAAATCATTATTATCCCGCCTTGTAATATCATTGACAGGTTGTGCCATTGACTTATGGCACCAATATGTGTCTTAAAAAAATACATAACAGGTATTATTTTGAAAGATTAGCTGTCAAATAATTTCCATACAGGGAATCCGGTCCGTGAACAGGTGAGACACATTTTAATACCATGTGTAGACATATTTTGTGTGTGTGTGTGTGTGTGTGTGTGTGTGTGTGTGTGTGTGTGTGTGTGTGTGTGTGTGTGTGTGTGTGTGTGTGTGTGTGTGTGTGTGTGTGTGTGTGTGTGTGTGTGTGTGTGTGTGTGTGTGTGTGTGTGTGTGTGTGTGTGTGTGTGTCCGTCACTCCTCACAGAGGCATGGTGACTCATCAAAAAAATCAGCTCAGTGATGAACTGCAGGATCCCAGTCGTCTCACAGTCACAGTCCATCAGAATGTCACTATAGCTGGTTACTGTTGGGACGTGCCTGTCATTCTGCAGTCCTGGTTTAGTCTTGGTGCTGCTCGGGCAGACTCCCAAGGAGTATGTGCGCTGGGGATGATTCCACAGAGTGTTTAACTCTAGCCAGAGAGCCTGTTTTATGCCTGGCCTAGGGAAAGGATTTGTGAGGGTTAATTGTCCTCTCTGGTACGTGTGTTTGGTCGTAAATAAGGCCGGCACTAGTCATTGGTCACTGGGTATGTCCTGGTCACCCTCTTTTCTCCTCCAACCTATAGAATGTAGGTTGTAAGGAGCTCTGAAAGTGGACTCAGTGACATTTTGATGACGGTCATAAATTAACAGTAATGGAGGACAGTCAGTCAGTCGGTGCCCAGTCATAATGTTATGTCACCGACTGGCTATCTGGTTACTCACCGCCAACCAGACCCTTTCAGTGGCCGGGGCCACGTATGAAAACATGCAGGCACGCATAGACACAAACACTGGGAGTGGTTGTGTTGCCCTGTTCCCCGGAGAGAGCCTGATATGTGGTATCTACGGCAGGGACAAGGATTCCACAAAGAAATAAGAGAAGAAGCAAAAATGATCATGCAAATCCACGTTCTATCAATTCAAATACAGACATGTAGCAAATACATTTTTTGACATTTTGTTTTCGTATACGTTTTAATGACTCTAAATAGTTTTCCAAATCCGATTTTTAAAAATAAGAAAAGGCGCTTTTTCTTCATAAATTTAGATTTGTGTATGAACGTTTTTCCTAAGAAAAAAAAAGAGATTTATGACATACTCACGTTCAATTGTGGAATCAGTGTGGTAAAATAATATATCAAACTTAGATATTTCAATGGTTTGTATGCATTTTGTTGCCAAGATCAGTCCAGAACACCTCACTCTGTAAACAATGACAGAAGAAGTGTTCAACAGATTCCGTTTCTAGTTCACTAAAACTGCATTCACTGGTAACGTATATATTTAGAAATCAAGCTATTACACGGATAAAATATATGGATAATCTTAAAGGAGATCTCCTTTACTTTATTGGTCACCGTAAATTTGTGTGGAGTGAGCCAAGCACGGCGCCAGTTTACATCAAACGATGAAGCCCAATAAAATATCGCAGAGGGAATAGACATCCTAGACCAACAGGAATCGTGATGGCGGTCTAAATGTCTTCGACTTCACTCTCTTCAATCAGATATCAAAATTCAACTGGGTTAAAAGGGACATAAATCAATCCTCATAGTTTCCGGAATATTACACCTCATTTTGTTTTTCAGAAGCTCGGAGGGCTTCATTTCTTTTACTACCACGTCCGTATATTGTGGGCAAATCTCCTGTGAAATTGACGGCTTTTCACAAGCAGGCTTTAATGTGCTGGGGTTTGCTGTTTTAACACAACTTTTCACCTCATAAATGTTTTTTATGGACTAATGGGTCGATATTACGGTAGGAATCTATTTACCAGGAGAGAATTTATGGAAATATACAAGGCACTGACACTGTTATAAAAGCTGTACCTAGTGGGATAAAATCTCCACTTCAGAATAATGCATCTTTATTCTCCTATTGTGCCATCCAGGTGAATGGCACAGGTTTACGAGATAAGAAATTCAACAATCGTTTATTAAGGGAATTATATTATTGTCTTTTCATTCTAATCCACTCAGTGAAAAACAGAAAGGACGGAAACAATGACTCCCCAAATCATATTATTGCTGGTGATGTGGGTTGCCAGACACAAAGCCAGAGCATGGACCCAGGAGCCAAAGGGGGGATGGAGGCTGAAGAGGGCCAAAACCAGGGGCCCATGGGGTGGAAGAGGATTGGATTGGAGGTGGGAGACCTCACAGTGTTTCTTGGACATATTTGTCTTGGAGCCCTCACTCAGTTTGCTTTAAGTCTGTGCTGGAAAGTGTTTGTGCAACCCTCCACCGATGCTCCCTAAGTGTGTGTATGTGTCCAAAAGTTAACCCAAAAGCTTTAGTCATCTCCAGTATCCTGAGTGCCTTGTGAAAGAGCTTGGCACACGTCCATTCATCAATATGGGAAAGGGGTCAACGCTTTAAAGGGATAGTTACTTTGAGGTGATTTGTGCCCAGAGTGTGGATTTCGGTCTTCCTTGGCACAGCTACATTCAGGCAAGGGAACACACCAGTCATTTGGTCATTGGGTGAACTATCCCTTTAAATGCTAAGTTCTCGTACAGATGACAGTGTAAACCCCATTCTCTGTTGCATTAACCATTAGTCTGTGTGTGATTGTCATGTAGAGGTTAATAGACATGTTCCCAGAACTGTGTTCCCAAATTAGGAATGGAAATATAAAGTGAGGGCGCCAGCTGGTTTTCACTGTGATAGCCTGATTGCAATGTCTTAGCCAGACAGCCAGTGTGTGTGTGTGTGTGTGTGTGTGTGTGTGTGTGTGTGTGTGTGTGTGTGTGTGTGTGTGTGTGTGTGTGTGTGTGTGTGTGTGTGTGTGTGTGTGTGTGTGTGTGTGTGTGTGTGTGTGTGTGTGTGTGTGTGTGTGTGTGTGTGTGTGTGTGTGTGTGTGTGTGACAGAACCCTCGCAGCACTTAGATTACTGTGACATCATCTGTATACTTTATATTTGATCTTGGCAATGAGCACCTTAAGTGTGCGTTTGTGTGTGTATGTGCGTGTATGTCTCTGTCTTGCTCTTGCTCTCTGTCTCACCATCAGCTGTTCTTTGATATTGTATCCCGATCGCTTGTCTAACTGTTGATACATACACTCCAAGTAAAATCTCTCTCTCTTTCTGTCTTGTTCTCTCTCTGTATTTACTCTGGACTGTAATCACAGTGTGTTGCCCGTAGCTCCAATCACTTGCTTGATGTTGTAACTGAACATGATCAGCAACTGGGAGTTGTCCTGTGTTGTTGAATCGATGCCAGGGACAGACTGACAGACATGTGAAAAGATATACAGCACCAGTCAAAAATGTGTACACGCCTACTCATTCCAGGGTTATTCTTTATTACAGACTAACCATCAAACAGGCAATACAGGTGTAACGGTTCTCCTCTTCGTCTGAGGAAGAGTAGTCAAGATCGGACCAACACGCAGCGTGGTAAGTGTCCATGTTAATATTTTAATATAACAGAACACGAAAACAAAAACAACAACGAGAATGTAAGAAACGAAACAGTCCTGTCAGGTGAAACAACACAAAACAGAAAACAACTACCCACCAACACAGGGGACACAATCGCAATCGCACTCCACACTGCACTTTCCCACCTGGACAAAGGAACACCTATGTGAGAATGCTGTTCACTGACTACAACTCCGCGTTTAACACAATAGGACCCACAAAGCTCATCACTAAGCTAAAGACCCTGGTACTGAACCCCCACTCTGCAACTAGATCCTGGACTTCCTGATGGGCCGTCCCCCAGGTGGTAAGGGTAGACATCAACACATGGTAAGGGTAGACAACAACACGGGGGCCCCTCAGGGGTGCATGCTTAGTCCCCTCCTGTACTCCCTGTTCACCCACGACTGCGTGGCTGAACACGACGCCAACACCATCATTAAGTTTGGTGATGACACAACAGTGGTAGACCTGATTACCGACAATGATGAGACAGCCTATGGGGAGGAGGTCAGAGAACTGGCAGTGTGGTGCCAGGACAACAACCTCTCTCTCAATGTGAGCAAGACAAAGGAGCTAATCATGGACTACGGGAAAAGGAGTGCCGAGCACGCACCCAATAACATCGACAGCGCTGTAGTGGAGCAGGTTGATAGTTTCAAGTTCCTTGGTGTCCACATCACCAACAAACTGTGGTCCCTAAACACCAAGACAATCGTAGAGAGGGTACGACAACACCTTTTCCCCCTCTGGAGACTGAAAAGATTTGTTATGGGTCCCCAGATGCTCAAAAAGTTCTACAGCTGCACCATTGAGAGCATACTGACCAGTTGCATCAACACCTGGTATGGCAACTGCTCTGTATCTCACCGTAAGGCACTAGAGAGGGTAGTTCGTACGGCCCAGTACATCACTGGGGCGAAGCTTCCTGCCATCCAAAACCTATATACTAGGAGGTGTCAGAGGAAAGCCCCAAAAAATGGTTTGACTCCAGTCACCCAAGTCATACCGCACGGCAATCGGTACCGGAGCACCAAGTCTCGGACCAAAAGGATCCTAAACAGCTTCTTCCCCCAAGCCATAAGGCTACTGAACAATTAATCAAATGGACACCCGGACTATTTACATTGACACCCCACCTCCTCCCCATTTGTTTGTACACTGCTGCTACTCATTGTTTATTATCTATGCATAGTTCATTTAACCCCTACTTACATGGAAAAAAATGACCTTGTCTAACCTGTAACCCCGCACATTGACTCGGTAACGATACCCCCTGTATAAAGCCTCATTCATGTTTTTTTTACTGTGTTACTTTGTATTCTTTTTTACTTTAGTTTATTTGGTAAATATTTTCTTAACTCTTTCTTGAACTGCATTGCTGGTTAAGGGCTTGTAAGTATTCAGCACATGTGACGAATTCAATTGGATTTGATTTAATTAGAAAACTATGAAATAACACACATGGAATCGTGTAGTAACCAAAAAAGTGTGAAACAAATCCAAATATATTTTATATTAAGAATCTTCAAAGTAGCCACCCTTTGCCTTGATGACAGCTTCATAAGGGAATGCATTTCAATTAACAGGTGTGCCTTGTTAAAAGTTCATTTGTGGATTTTCTTTCCTTCTTGATGCGTTTCAACCAATCAGTTGTGTTGTGACAAGTTTGTGAACGTTTCTTCAAGTCCAGTCGCAAAAACAATCAAGCGCCTTGATGAAACTGGCTCTCATGAGGACCGCCACAGGAAAGGAAGACCTAGAGTTAATTCTGCTGCAGAGGATAAGTTCCTTAGAGTTAACTGCACTTCAGTTTTCAGCCTAAATAAATGCTTCACAGAGTTCAAGTAATAGACACATCTCAACATCAACTGTTCAGAAGAGCCTGTGTGAATCAGGCCTTCATGGTCAAATTGCTGCAAAGAAACCCACTACTAAAGGACACTAATAATAAGAAAAGACTTGCTTTGGGAAAGAAACACGAGTAATGGACATTAGACAGGTGGAAATCTGTCCTTTGATCTGATGAGTCAAAATTTGAGAATTTTGGTTCCAACCACTGTGTCTTTGTGAGACACATAGTAGGTGAACGGATGATCTCTGAATGTGTGATGAGGAGGTGTGATGATGTGGGGGTGGTTTGCTGGTGACACTGTCTGTGATTTATTTAGAATTCAAGGCAAACTTAACCAGCATGGCTACCACAGCATTATTCAGTGATACGCCATCCCATCTGGTTTGCGCTTAGTGGGACTATAATTTTGTTTGTCAACAGTGTTGGACCGCAGAGTGAAGTAAAAGCAGCCAACAAGTGGTCAGCATATGTGGGAACTCCTTCAAGACTGTTGGAAAAGCATTCCAGGTGAAGCAGGTTGAGAGAATGCCAAGAGTGTGCAAAGCTGTCATCAAGGCAAAGGGTGGCTACTTTGAAGAATCTAAAATCTAAAATCTATTTTGATATGTTCAGCACTTTTGTGGTTACTACATGATTCCATACGTGTTATTTCATAGTTTTGATGTCTTCACTATTATTCTACAATCTAGAAAATAGTAAAAAAAAAATATATTTTAAACTTGAGTCAGTAGGTGTTTCCAAACCTTTGACTGCTACTGTGTGTATATATATATATATATATATATATATATATATATATATATATATATATATATATATATATATATATATATATATATGCTCCACCTTTATCTATACAGGTACGTCAATTAAGACCAAATTGTTCTTCACAATGAAGACCTGTCTCCCACATCCTTCTCGTATTCCACTACAGCTGCATCTGTTCCCTTTCAGTCCTTTCTTCAACAAACATAGCATCATGGTCTTAGTTGTCTATAGTTCCATCAGAGACACTTAGACTCTTCATAAGATAATTCACAACCCAGCTCCATCATCGCAGCATCACAGCTGATTAGCATCCAGACACACAGTTTGTTTTACTATCCTTGTGGAGACCAAAACATTTATTCCCGTAAGAAAAAACAGATTTTCCATAACCCCTAAACCTAACCCTAAACCCCTAACCCTAAAACTAAACCAAACCAGGACTTCTGGCCCCCACAAGGATAGTGAAACCAAACCATACCACACACACACACACACACACACACACACACACACACACACACACACACACACACACACACACACACACACACACACACACACACACACACACACACACACACACACACACACACACACACACACACACACACACACACCTGGCCCGTAAAACACTCCTGCCTGTTTACACTCCACACAGATGGGCCAATGGAATGTCTTTACCGGTGACATCAGGTATTGTGACAAACACACATGCCGTGTGTGTGTGCGTATATGTGTGAGTGTTTGAGTTCCCAGGGTTATAGGCTGTGATTGGGAACACAGGCGATTGCATGCACATACACACCTGTTCCCTTCTTTGAGGACTGTGTGTTTAATCTACAGTAGCCGTGTTAAAGGCTGGTCAATGTGGCGTGTCTGACTGATACTAAAACTCTGCATCCCTTATACCGCTGCAGAGCTGGTCTTTCTCTCTCTTTGCCCCTCTATATCTCCCCCTTTCTCTCTCTCTCTCTCCCCACTCCCTCTCTATATCTCCCCACTCCCTCTCCTCCCCGTTCTCTCTCTCTCTCCCCACTCCCTCTCCTCCCCTTTCTCTCTCTCTCTCCCCACTCCCTCTCTATATCTCCCCACTCCCTCTCCTCCCCTTTCTCTCTCTCCCCACTCCCTCTCTATATCTCCCCACTCCCTCTCCTCCCCTTTCTCTCTCTCTCCCCACTCCCTCTCTATATCTCCCCACTCCCTCTCTCCTCCCCTTTCTCTCTCTCTCCCCACTCCCTCTCTATATCTCCCCACTCCCTCTCTCCTCCCCTTTCTCTCTCTCTCTCCCCACTCCCTCTCTATATCTCCCCACTCCTTCCCTCTCCTCCCCTTTCTCTCTCTCTCTCCCCACTCCCTCTCTATATCTCCCCACTCCCTCTCCTCCCCTTTCTCTCTCTCTCCCCACTCCCTCTCTATATCTCCCCACTCCCTCTCCTCCCCGTTCTCTCTCTCTCCCCACTCCCTCTCCTCCCCTTTCTCTCTCTCTCCCCCCCTCCCTCTCCTCCCCTTTCTCTCTCTCTCCCCAACTCCCTCTCTATATCTCCCCACTCCCTCTCCTCCTCTTTCTCTCTCTCCCAACTCCTCTCTATATCTCCCCACTCCCCACCCTCCCTTTCTCTCTCTCTCCCCCACTCCCTCTCTATATCTCCCCACTCCCTCTCCTCTCCTTTCTCTCTCCCCACTCCCTCTCTATATCTCCCCACTCCCTCTCCTCTCCTTTCTCTCTCTCCCCACTCCCTCTCTATATCTCCCCACTCCCTCTCCTCTCCTTTCTCTCTCTCTCTCCCCACTCCCTCTCTATATCTCCCCACTCCCTCTCCTCTCCTTTCTCTCTCTCTCTCTCCCCACTCCCTCTCCTCCCCACTCCCTCTCTCTCCTTTCTCTCTCTCTCCCCACTCCCTCTCTATATCTCCACACTCCTTCCCTCTCCTCCCCTTTCTCTCTCTCTCTCTCCCCACTCCCTCTCTATATCTCCCCACTCCCTCTCCTCTCCTTTCTCTCTCTCTCTCCCCACTCCCTCTCTATATCTCCCCACTCCTTCCCTCTCGTCCCCTTTCTCTCTCTCTCCCCCCACTCCCTCTCTATATCTCCCCACTCCTTCCCTCTCCTCCCCTTTCTCTCTCTCTCCCCACTCCCTCCCTCTCATCCCCTTTCTCTCTCTATATATCTTCCCACTCCCTCTCCTCCCCTTTCTCTCTCTCTCTCCCCCACTCCCTCTCTATATCTCCCCACTCCCTCTCCTCCCCGTTCTCTCTCTCTCTCCCCACTCCCTCTCCTCCCCTTTCTGTCTCTCTCTCCCCACTCCCTCTCTATATCTCCCCACTCCCTCTCCTCCCCTTTCTCTCTCTCTCTCCCAACTCCCTCTCTATATCTCCCCACTCCCTCTCCTCCCTTTCTCTCTCTCTCTCCCAACTCCCTCTCTATATCTCCCCACTCCCTCTCCTCCCCTTTCTCTCTCTCTCTCCCCACTCCCTCTCTATATCTGCCCACTCCATCTCCTCCCCTTTCTCTCTATATATCTCCCCACTCCTTCGCTCTCCTCCCCTTTCTCTCTCTCTCTCCCCACTCCCTCTCTATATCTCCACACTCCTTCCCTCTCCTCCCCTTTCTCTCTCTCTCTCTCCCCACTCCCTCTCTATATATCTCCACACTCCTTCCCTCTCCCCTTTCTCTCTCTCTCTCTCCCCACTCCCTCCCTCTCCTCCCCTTTCTCTCTCTCCCTCCCCTTTCTCTCTCTCTCTCCCCACTCCCTCTCCTCTCCTTTCTCTCTCTCCCAACTCCCTCCCTCTCCTCCCCTTTCTCTCTCTCTCCCCACTCCCTCTCTATATCTCCCCACTCCCTCTCTCTCTCCCCTTTCTCTCTCTCCCCACTCCCTCTCTATATCTCCCCACTCCCTCTCTCCTCCCCTTTCTCTCTCTCTCTCCCCACTCCCTCTCTATATCTCCCCACTCCTTCCCTCTCCTCCCCTTTCTCTCTCTCTCTCCCCCACTCCCTCTCTATATCTCCCCACTCCCTCTCCTCCCCTTTCTCTCTCTCTCCCCCCACTCCCTCTCTATATCTCCCCACTCCCTCTCCTCCCCGTTCTCTCTCTCTCCCCACTCCCTCTCCTCCCCTTTCTCTCTCTCTCTCCCCCTCCCTCTCCTCCCCTTTCTCTCTCTCTCTCCCAACTCCCTCTCTATATCTCCCCACTCCCTCTCCTCCTCTTTCTCTCTCTCCCAACTCCCTCTCTATATCTCCCCACTCCCTCTCCTCCCCTTTCTCTCTCTCTCCCCACTCCCTCTCTATATCTCCCCACTCCCTCCCTCTCCTCCCCTTTCTATCTCTCTCTCCCCACTCCCTCTCTATATCTCCCCACTCCCTCTCCTCCCATTTCTCTCTCTCTCCCCTCCCTCTCTATATCTCCCCACTCCCTCTCCTCCCCATTCTCTCTCTCTCCCCACTCCCTCTCCTCTCTCTCTCTCTCTCCCCACTCCCTCTCTATAGCTCCCCACTCCTTCCCTCTCCTCCCCTTTCTCTCACTCTCCCCACTCCCTCTCTATATCTCCCCAGTCCCTCTCCCCCTTTCTCTCTCTCTCCCCACTCCCTCTCCTCCCCTTTCTCTCTCTCTCTCCCAACTCCCTCTCTATATCTCCCCACTCCCTCTCTTCCCCTTTCTCTCTCTCCCAACTCCCTCTCTATATCTCCCCACTCCCTCTCCTCTCCTTTCTCTCTCTCTCTCCCCACTCCCTCTCTATATCTCCCCACTCCCTCTCCTCTCCTTTCTCTCTCTCTCTCCCCACTCCCTCTCTATATCTCCCCACTCCCTCTCCTCTCCTTTCTCTCTCTCTCTCCCCACTCCCTCTCTATATCTCCCCACTCCCTCTCCTCTCCTTTCTCTCTCTCTCTCCCCACTCCCTCTCTATATCTCCCCACTCCCTCTCCTCTCCTTTCTCTCTCTCTCTCCCCACTCCCTCTCTATATCTCCACACTCCTTCCCTCTCCTCCCCTTTCTCTCTCTCTCTCCCCACTCCCTCTCTATATCTCCCCACTCCCTCTCCTCTCCTTTCTCTCTCTCTCCCCCACTCCCTCTCTATATCTCCCCACTCCTTCCCTCTCGTCCCCTTTCTCTCTCTCCCCCACTCCCTCTCTATATCTCCCCACTCCTTCCCTCTCCTCCCCTTTCTCTCTCTCTCCCCACTCCCTCTCTATATCTCCCCACTCCCTCCCTCTCATCCCCTTTCTCTCTCTATATATCTTCCCACTCCCTCTCCTCCCCTTTCTCTCTCTCTCTCTCCCCACTCCCTCTCTATATCTCCCCACTCCCTCTCCTCCCCGTTCTCTCTCTCTCTCCCCACTCCCTCTCCTCCCCTTTCTGTCTCTCTCTCCCCACTCCCTCTCTATATCTCCCCACTCCCTCTCCTCCCCTTTCTCTCTCTCTCTCCCAACTCCCTCTCTATATCTCCCCACTCCCTCTCCTCCCCTTTCTCTCTCTCTCTCCCAACTCCCTCTCTATATCTCCCCACTCCCTCTCCTCCCCTTCTCTCTCTCTCTCCCCACTCCCTCTCTATATCTCCCCACTCCATCTCCTCCCCTTTCTCTCTATATATCTCCCCACTCCTTCGCTCTCCTCCCCTTCTCTCTCTCTCTCCCCACTCCCTCTCTATATCTCCACACTCCTTCCCTCTCCTCCCCTTTCTCTCTCTCTCTCTCCCCACTCCCTCTCTATATATCTCCACACTCCTTCCCTCTCCTCCCCTTTCTCTCTCTCTCTCTCCCCACTCCCTCTCCTCTCCTTTCTCTCTCTCCCAACTCCCTCCCTCTCCTCCCCTTCTCTCTCTCTCCCACTCCCTCTCTATATCTCCCCACTCCCTCTCCTCCCTCTCTCTCTCTCTCTCTCTCTCTCTCTCTCTCTCTCTCTCTCTCTCTCTCTCTCTCTCTCTCTCTCTCTCTCTCTCTCTCTCTCCCCACTCCCTCTCTATATCTCCCCACTCCCTCTCTCCTCCCCTTTCTCTCTCTCTCTCCCCCACTCCCTCTCTATATCTCCCCACTCCTTCCCTCTCCTCCCCTTTCTCTCTCTCTCCCCACTCCCTCTCCTCCCTTTCTCTCTCTCTCCCCACTCCCTCTCTCTCTCCCCACTCCCTCTCTATATCTCCCCACTCCCTCCCTCTCCTCCCCTTTCTCTCTCTCTCTCCCCACTCCCTCTCTATATCTCCCCACTCCATCTCCTCCCCTTTCTCTCTCTCTCCCCACTCCCTCTCCTCTCCTTTCTCTCTCTCTCTCCCCACTCCCTCTCTATATCTCCCCACTCCTTCCCTCTCCTCCCCTTTCTCTCTCTCTCTCCCCACTCCCTCTCCTCCCCTTTCTCTCTCTCTCCCCACTCCCTCTCTCTCTCTCCCCACTCCCTCTCTATATCTCCCCACTCCCTCCCTCTCCTCCCCTTTCTCTCTCTCTCTCCCCACTCCCTCTCTATATCTCCCCACTCCATCTCCTCCCCTTTCTCTCTCTCACCCCACTCCCTCTCCTCTCCTTTCTCTCTCTCTCTCCCCACTCCCTCTCTATATCTCCCCACTCCCTCCCTCTCCTCACCTTTCTCTGTCTCCTCCCACTCCCTCTCTATCTCCCCACTCCCTCTCCTCCCCTTTCTCTCTCTCTCCCCACTCCCTCTCTATATCTCCCCACTCCCTCTCCTCCCTTTCTCTCTCTCTCCCCCACTCCCTCTCTATATCTCCCCACTCCCTTCCTCTTCTCCCCTTTCTCTCTCTCTCTCCCCACTCCCTCTCTATATCTCCCCACTCCATCTCCTCCCTTTCTCTCTCTCTCTCCCTCCCTCTCCTCTCCTTTCTCTCTCTCTCTCCCCACTCCCTCTCTATATCTCCCCACTCCTTCCCTCTCCTCCCCTTTCTCTCTCTCTCTCCCCACTCCCTCTCCTCCCCTTTCTCTCTCTCCCCCCACTCCCTCTCTCTCTCTCCCCACTCCCTCTCTATATATCCCCACTCCCTCCCTCTCCTCCCCTTTCTCTCTCTCTCTCCCCACTCCCTCTCTATATCTCCCCACTCCATCTCCTCCCCTTTCTCTCTCTCACCCCACTCCTTCTCCTCTCCTTTCTCTCTCTCTCTCCCCACTCCTTCTCCTCTCCTTTCTCTCTCTCTCTCCCCACTCCCTCTCTATATCTCCCCACTCCCTCCCTCTCCTCACCTTTCTCTGTCTATCTCCCCACTCCCTCTCCTCCCCTTTCTCTCTCTCTCCCCACTCCCTCTCTATATCTCCCCACTCCCTCTCCTCCCCTTTCTCTCTCTCTCCCCACTCCCTCTCTATATCTCCCCACTCCCTTCCTCTTCTCCCCTTTCTCTCTCTCTCTCCCCACTCCCTCTCTATATCTCCCCACTCCATCTCCTCCCCTTTCTCTCTCTCTCCCCACTCCCTCTCCTCTCCTTTCTCTCTCTCTCTCCCCACTCCCTCTCTATATCTCCCCACTCCCTCTCTCCTCCCCTTTCTCTCTCTCTCTCCCCACTCCCTCTCTATATCTCCCCACTCCTTCCCTCTCCTCCCCTTTCTCTCTCTCTCTCCCCACTCCCTCTCCTCCCTTTCTCTCTCTCTCCCCACTCCCTCTCTCCCCCACTCCCTCTCTATCCCCCCACTCCCTCCCTCTCCTCCCCTTTCTCTCTCTCTCCCCCACTCCCTCTCTATATCTCCCCACTCCATCTCCTCCCCTTTCTCTCTCTCTCCCCACTCCCTCTCCTCTCCTTTCTCTCTCTCTCTCCCCACTCCCTCTCTATATCTCCCCACTCCTTCCCTCTCCTCCCCTTTCTCTCTCTCTCCCCCACTCCCTCTCCTCCCCTTTCTCTCTCTCTCCCCACTCCCTCTCTCTCTCTCCCCACTCCCTCTCTATATCTCCCCACTCCCTCCCTCTCCTCCCCTTTCTCTCTCTCTCTCTCCCCCACTCCCTCTCTATATCTCCCCACTCCATCTCCTCCCCTTTCTCTCTCTCACCCCACTCCCTCTCCTCTCCTTTCTCTCTCTCTCCCCCCTCCCTCTCTATATCTCCCCACTCCCTCCCTCTCCTCACCTTTCTCTGTCTATCTCCCCACTCCCTCTCTATCTCCCCACTCCCTCTCCTCCCCTTTCTCTCTCTCTCCCCACTCCCTCTCTATATCTCCCCACTCCCTCTCCTCCCCTTTCTCTCTCTCTCCCCACTCCCTCTCTATATCTCCCCACTCCCTTCCTCTTCTCCCCTTTCTCTCTCTCTCTCCCCACTCCCTCTCTATATCTCCCCACTCCATCTCCTCCCCTTTCTCTCTCTCTCCCCACTCCCTCTCCTCTCCTTTCTCTCTCTCTCTCCCCACTCCCTCTCTATATCTCCCCACTCCTTCCCTCTCCTCCCCTTTCTCTCTCTCTCTCCCCACTCCCTCTCCTCCCCTTTCTCTCTCTCTCCCCCACTCCCTCTCTCTCTCTCCTCACTCCCTCTCTATATCCCCACTCCCTCCCTCTCCTCCCCTTTCTCTCTCTCTCTCCCCACTCCCTCTCTATATCTCCCCACTCCATCTCCTCCCCTCTCTCTCTCTCACCCCACTCCTTCTCCTCTCTCTCTCTCTCTCTCTCCCCACTCCCTCTCTATATCTCCCCATCCCTCCCTCTCCTCACCTTTCTCTGTCTATCTCCCCACTCCCTCTCTATCTCCCCACTCCCTCTCCTCCCCTTTCTCTCTCCTCCCCACTCCCTCTCTATATCTCCCCACTCCCTCTCCTCCCCTTTCTCTCTCTCTCCCCACTCCCTCTCTATATCTCCCCACTCCCTTCCTCTTCTCCCCTTTCTCTCTCTCTCTCCCCCACTCCCTCTCTATATCTCCCCACTCCATCTCCTCCCTCTCTCTCTCCCCCACTCCCTCTCCTCTCCTTTCTCTCTCTCTCCCCCACTCCCTCTCTATATCCCCCCACTCCCTCCTTCTCCTCCCCTTTCTCTCTCTATCTCCCCACTCCCTCTCTATATCTCCCCACTCCCTCCCTCTCCTCCCCCTTTCTCTCTCTCTCTCCCCACTCCCTCTCTATATCTCCCCACTCCATCTCCTCCCCCTTCTCTCTCTCTCTCCCCACTCCCTCTCCTCCCCTTTCTCTCTCTCTCTCTCTCTCTCTCTCTCTCTCTCTCTCTCTCTCTCTCTCTCTCTCTCTCCCCCTTTCTCTCTCTCTCTCTCTCTCTCCCCTCTTCTCCCTCTCCTCCTCTCTCTCTCTCTCCCATGCCCTCTCCTCCCCCTCTCTCTCTCTCTCTCTCTCTCTCTCTCTCTCTCTCTCTCTCTCTCTCTCTCTCTCTCTCTCTCCCACTCCCTCTCCTCCCCTTTCTCTCTCTCTCTCGAAGTTACTTTACACTTCATTTCTCTCTCCTGCAGAGGAGAACTCAGTTGAGGAGATTCTCTCGCTGTTTCTCTCTCTCCTTCCCTGAGGAAAGGACATCTCGTCATCTCTCTCTCTCTCTCTCTCTCTCTCTCTCTCTCTCTCTCTCTCTCTCTCTCTCTCTCTCTCTCTCTTATCACTCCCCACATCCTGGTCTGCTTAATTGCTATTTTCAGGCTGGGAGGGGGATGAGGGTGGTGTGCGTTCGTGCGTTAGTACATACTGTATCAGTGTGTGTGTGTGTGTGTGTGTGTGTGTGTGTGTGTGTGTGTGTGTGTGTGTGTGTGTGTGTGTGTGTGTGTGTGTGTGTGTGTGTGTGTGTGTGTGTGTGTGTGTGTGTGTGTGTGTGTGTGTGTGTGTGTGTGTGTGTGTGTGTGCTCTGCAGAGTAGTGTTCTGCTGACTGCAGAAGCCCTACCTGGCAGTGTCAGCCAGTGCGTCAGCACTAGGGGATGGAGGGAGTGAATGAAGGGAAAAAAAATAATTGAGGATCAATCAGAGTGACTGCGGAGAACCCCCACACCACTCACCACATACCGCTCTCACACACACACTGCTCACACAGAAACCGCTCACACACACACACACCGCTCACACACTGTGTTTTTGCATGGCTGTGCTCACACACACTCTTTAGGAGTAGGGGAAGGAGTGTGCGTATACTCTGTACGTTGAGATGGTGAGTCCTCCTATTCTATTTTTGTGGTGTGTGTGTGTGTGTGTGTGTGTGTGTGTGTGTGTGTGTGTGTGTGTGTGTGTGTGTGTGTGTGTGTGTGTGTGTGTGTGTGTGTGTGTGTGTGTGTGTGTGTGTGTGTGTGTGTGTGTGTGTGTGTGTGTGTGTGTGTGTGTGTGTGTGTGGACAGGGCTGAAGATGGATAATGTGTGAGGGCGCTGGTGAGAAAAGTGTGTTTGGCAAAGTTTCCCCTCCGGCTGGCTCCCTGGGACGCGATATGATCCTCTCTCTGTGTGTGTAGGACTCTGTGTGTACTCGCTCTTCTTCTTCAGTGTTCTACGGGAACAGGTACTCTGGCTCTGTGGACATGCACTGTGCGGTTGGGATTAGTGATATGGAGAGGGATTATGTGAGATGCATGTTTTCAGGAATAGGTTATGTCGATGATGATTGTGATAGAGGGATGCCGATGATGACATTGATAAGAGTGTAATAGTGAGAATAATGCCAATGATGATAACGATAAGGATTGAGGAGATGAGTGGTAATGACATTGACGATGGTAATTGAGGATAATGACTTTCTGTAGTTATCATGATGACGGCGATGACGGTGAGAACAACTAGTTTCGCTTACTCATTGCCGTGCTATAAATCTTTCTGCTACTGCCCTATATATCTCTGGTGTGTGTGTGTGTGTGTGTGTGTGTGTGTGTGTGTGTGTGTGTGTGTGTGTGTGTGTGTGTGTGTGTGTGTGTGTGTGTGTGTGTGTGTGTGTGTGTGTGTGGTGTGTGTGTGTGTGTGTGGGGGTGGGGGGGGCGTGCTTGCTGTGACAAGGACACAGAGAGTGCTGCATTCCTATTGCAATCAGAATGCTCCAGAGGGAACCTACAGCACTGCAGATATATATTCTGTACAGAGGGATGTTCTCAGGTCACACACACGCACTTGCACACACACAACACTCACACACACACACACGGACGACACACGCCAGGCACACACTTTACGGAGGCAGGTGTTTTGCTGGTGGTTAAGGATTTCCTGACCCCCCCCCCCCCTCTCTCTCTCTTTGTGCAGTGAGCAGACTCCGGGTGTAGTGACAGAAGATGCTTCCTGCGCTGATCTGTGCCCTGGTCTCTCTGAGCTTGGCCGACAACTTTGACACGGCATACCCTGAACTGGAGCACTACAGGACCATCTATGTACAAGGTAGACGCCTGCGGGTGTTGGTGTATGTAATGATAGTCTAGCACCTCGAATTGAAAGTCACTCTGGATAAGAGTGTGTGCTGAGTGGCAAAGACAATGTCCATTTACCTGTCGCTGTGTTTCGTTTACGACACACTCCTGGAATGTCTCCTGTGGTTTCATAGTATCATCTTATCTCGGTGTGTGTGTGTGTGTGTGTGTGTGTGTGTGTGTGTGTGTGTCCTCACGCACTGCAACTGTTGAATGATATGCTATGTTGGGGTCTTGTTTTCTCTGTCTGATAGCCTATCTGCTATCTCTCTTTATTTGGGCTGTAGAGGCAGATTGCAGGTCAGATATGTCCCTGTTTGTGTCATGTTTAGAAAGCAAGTGCAGTGAATGTGTATTGGCTACTGTACTCTTTCTGCAGTGGCAATATAAAGGTTGGTTTTACCACACACAGTGCTATGGTAGAGTGGCATGTCGGGTGCAGCTCACCAGATAAAGCAGTATACTGTACTGTGTGTGTGGTAAGCAGTTCTGTTGAACTTTTGTGTAGAAATGAGCTTCAGCATCGATCGTAGTTTCAGGAGGCAGATTCACTGAGTTGGCTGGAGAGAGGAAGTGCAAACTCACTCCTATAGTCAGTATAGTACTGCTATAGGATCAATGTACCCTCAGTCAGTCAGTGCACCATTGGTTCGTATGGTCCTAACAGGGACGTACAGATGTAGGATCTTAATTTGATCCCTGTTTTATTGCTGAGAGTAGTGCATTCAAGGTTTAAGAAGTGAGTGTATTCAAGATTTTAAAAAGTTTTCTAAGGTTCTCAATTTCCACTTTAAAATGTCAGACTTGATTTGCCCTAACAAAATGGATTAGCCACTACAATTCTGCTTTGAGGATCATATTACAGAGGATGGTCACAGCAGAGGGGTCTGGTCTTTAAACCGACCCCTCAACCATTATGTGCTGGATCAAATATATTGAAGTACTGTAGAAACCAATCATTGTTTTTGAAAAAGTGAAAGTTGCTTCTGGTGGGTGATTGAAATGGAAGTTTCGCTTGTAGCAGTAAGACTATAGAACCTCACTGTACCAGTAAAACCGTGTGCACCCAACAACACTGCCACTGAACAGGTTGACTGCGGACGCTCCATTGTGTACATTACATAGTGCCTCCAGATATATTAGACTTATCAATTTTCTCCACACCAGGAAGAGAGGATTAAATAAACATCAAACACAAGATGAGGTAGTGATGAAATGCACAGTCGAGCTGTATTAGAGAAAACCCTGCAACCAGATTCAGTTTAAAGGGGGTGGGGGTGTTTGGAGCAACAAGCTCTCACCAGTCTCACTGCAAAATTAGACGCCTGTCCGCATCCTCCAAACGTACAATTCCGAAGTGTTTTTGTTGCTCCTGCTGCTCTGTATCGTTCCATTTTTCCAAACATCAAATTTCGAAGTAAAGGGTTAAGTTGAGGCACTCACTGCGAATGGTTCGGCAAAGGCTACGTTTTGGGATTGGGTTCAAACATTACGTTTAGGCACCCATTCCGAAGGGTTAACCTTTGGGATTGGGTTCAAACAAACATGTAAAACTAGTTTCCACAACTGGGATCAAACACCCAACCTTCTGAGCCAGAAGTCACCTATCCACCACCCTAATCCACAACACCCTAGTTGATGGTACTAATGCTCACTGTTGCCCCTAGTGGCCTGTTTATCAAGGCATTTCCCGACATCCTCAGGACATGTCCAATTTCGACGTTGGAGTGGTTTTTATACCTGGTGTAGGAAACCGATTTGTTTGCATGTGGATGGAAATACATGTTAGTGAGACTCTTAGCATAATGTTGTTCTGTGTGGTTGACTGGCAGTAGTTCATACTATTATTATATCTATAAACATCATCATAATAAACACAGTTTTATCTCAGACAGATTTTTGGAACCTGATATTTGACTACAGGGGTTCTCCTAATACTCTGGTCACTTACATTAAATCAGCATTACACAACATGCTACATTATAATATATATTTTAAAAATACAATGTAGAACTATATTGTTTAAATCGAAAATGACAACAACATGGTTTTTGTGACGGGGCTGAACAATAGGGATGTTGTAATTCACTTGGAATAAAAGAGATGGGAGATTATTAGCTATTGAGCAAGCCTCTGCTTCCAAGCCCAGATCTTGCTAATCGATTTCATATGGCATAACGTGATAACAAACAGGTTAAATACCAGTCAGAGAATATAAAACAGCCCATTTTTTGTTAAGATAGAGAGAACCAAACAATGGGTTAGTGTTGTTGTTGAAGTTAGGAATAGAGAATGAGAGAGATACTGTATGAGAGAGAAAAAAAATAGAGAAATGTACAAAGAGAACCACCCCTGTATTACTAATGGTTTAACCCATTCCTTTATTTCAGAGAATGGCCCTCAGCTCTCTGTGGTGACGGAGCAGTCCAAGGTGGTGTCGAGGCGGGGGGGTAATGCCACCCTGCCCTGTAAGTTCCACAGGGATGCGTCACTGCCGGCCAACCCCAAACTGAGGATCAAATGGACTAAGCTGACCTCAGACTACCTCAAAGAGGTGTGTTTACACTTGAACCAATGTCATAAAGCTATAATCAAAATAACTTTTCCATATAATACACTACTTTTGATCAGTCTGGTCAAAAATAGTGCACTATGTGGATTTTTTAAAAACCTTTATTTAACTAGGCAAGTCAGTTAAGAACAAATTATTATTTTCAATGACAGCCTAGGAACAGCGGGTTAACTGACTTGTTCAGGGGCAGAACGACAGATTTTTACCTTGTCAGCTCGGGGATTCGATCTTGCAAACTTCCTGCTACTAGTCCAATGCTCTAACCACTAGGCTACCTGCCGCTCTACAATAGCCTATATTATAAAAGAGACTAGGACAGGGGTAGGCAACTAGATTCAGCCAGAGGCTGAAGTTAGTCGGTTGATGGTCGGAGGTCCGGAAGATAATAATAATAATTTGTACACTGCAAATTGACCACAGCTACGCCCAAAAAGAGATTGTATTTGAAAATAAAAACATTTTTTTTAAGACACAAGCAATTATTTTTTTCTGGTAGTACTTGTGAACATATTTCCTAAAATAAGCAGGTTTTTGCTGAATTCCTGGTGATTTTACTGTCTTTTCTGCCAGAAAATGGAATTGCCCCCCAAAATATAGAGTAAAAGTCAAGTTTGGACACACCTACTCACTCAAATAGTTTTTCTTTCTTTCTTTTTTACTATTTTCTACATTGTAGAATAGTAGTGAAGACATCAAAACTATGAAATAACACATGGAATCCTGTAGTAACCAAAAAAGTGTTAAACAAATCAAAAATCTATTTTATATTTGAGATTCCTTATTACATCTTCAGCACCACTCCAACATCAACAAAACTTTTCTAGGTTTTGTAGTAAAACAGATACAGGAAATGCGTTTCTAATGACGTCATCCGTTTGCAGCATGTGATTTTAACCAATTATGAGTAGGCATCTCTAATGTCTACTAATTGGTTGATGAGGACATTATAAAACCCCATCTTCCTCTATCTTTTTTACTATAAATGTATTGAAAAGTTGTTGTTTTTCACCTAAAAACTAAAGAACCCATAGGAGTGTCATTCCACCAATGTGATGCATTTTGAGTGTAACTTATTTACATTCTATCATAAAGAGCACAAATGTTCAACTACATAAAACACTTCATTTTTCCATCTCAAGAGGTTAAATAAAAAACATTATTATAGTAAGTGCCCATACGTGCCAAATAAAGTAACAGGGTTTGACCGTAACGGGGTTGACCGTAACGGGGTTGACCGTAACGGGGTTGGACGTAGCAGGGTTGGCTGTAACAGGGTTGGACATAACAGGGTTGACCGTAACAGGGTTGGATGTAACGGGGTTGACCGTAACGGGGTTGGACGTAACAGGGTTGGACGTAACGGGGTTGGACGTAACGGGGTTGGACGTAACGGGGTTGACCGTAACAGGGTTGACGGTAACGGGGTTGACCATAACGGGGTTGGACGTAACAGGGTTGAACGTAACGGGATTGACCGTAACGGGGTTGGCCGTAACGGGGTTAACCGTAACAGGATTGACCGTAACGGGGTTAACCGTAACGGGATTGACCGTAACGGGGTTGGCCGTAACGGGATGGACCGTAACGGGGTTGGACGTAACAGGGTTGACCGTAACAGGGTTGACCGTAACAGGGTTAACCGTAACGGGATTGACGATTTCATTTGAACTCAGCCATAAATCCCCTTGTGATGGCGAATGGAAGTTTTTGTGTGCAACAAGGGAGGTGCAATTGAATGGAAGCTTCACAACAACAACAAAACCCCATTTCTAGCCCGTCTATCAACAGGTAACAGGGTTGAAGTGTTATTCTTGTCCCAATCCATTTTCCATAAAACAAAAAACTGAAAATGGCAAAAAAGAGATGCCCAGCTTTACCTGCTTTTACACTACGATCTGACTATTAGATGTTCAATGTTCCTTTAAGAACAACAAATATTTCAAAAGGAATCTTTTCACCATATTAAAACGAGAGTTCAGTTCACGTAACAGGGTTGACCTTAAAATGAGGGACAGATGTCAAATGTAGACTAATCACAGGAAATAGATCATCGTCTTCAAAATGGACTTTGTCAAAGCAACAAAATAACCAGGGCTTTAGGATTATGGTGAAAACTTGGGAGACATTTTGAAGGTAGGTGGTTTCAAATCTATTCTAGGAGTCACACAGGGTGCAAGGAGGGACATGTCAAAATGCTGAATTATTCATGTTGAAAATCTGATTGATTGAACTCCCCCATGGTTTCTATATTAAGTGGAACTTCATTTCATGTGACAGGCTTTTACAATTCAAAAATGGTGCACAATTTCTACTTAATATAACAAAGAGATGCAAAAGGCCCTCATTTCGTGGAACAACCGCGGAACTAACTGACAAATCCTTCTTCTTCTTCTTGTTCCAGGTGGATGTCTTCGTTGCCATGGGTTTCCACAAGCGGAGCTACGGACGTTTCCACGGGCGCGTCTACCTACAGGCCTCGGCCCCCACGGATGCGTCGTTGGTCATCACAGAACTCACACTGGAGGACTATGGGAGATATAAGTGTGAGGTCATCGACGGGTTGGAAGATGGAACAGGCGTGGTGTCCCTGGACCTGCAAGGTAGCACACACTTTAACACACACAAACACACAATTTCACAGTGTGCGTGTCCTCACAGCAGTCTGTCGACACAACAGCTAGTATTCAATATGGACTCTGTTTGACAAAGTTTTTGAGAGAACCGTCCTTTGGTAAAGTCTATTTACTGTGTAGCAGCCTGTCCTTGTCTAAATGGCCCAGGGTTCTGGCTATATATAGCACCGCGAGCTGAGACTACCCAGGAGGACTGTCAGGGGCACACACACGTCAGGCCCGGAGTAATGGAGTTCATCATTTAGGTTTCCATTCCTGGCTCACCTCCAAGGAACAGGGTATAACGCCATGCATCACCCAGCTAGACCAGCTCCATTATATATGAGATTGATCAACTATCACTGCCACCATCAATCTGGAGCTACAGCTACCCACACACACAACAATGGACTCGAAATTGTAGGATTTGAGCAAATGCTATAAGCTCATGGGGTTTATCTTTCTTTTTTTTACAACTTGTATAATGTTTCCCACCTGTTTAAGATGAGTACATGAAACCCCAAAGCAAATGGATGTTTTATGATGTCCCGTCTCTCCTCCCAGGTATCGTCTACCCATACTTCCCTCGGCTGGGTCGTTATAACCTGAACTTCTTTGATGCCGAGCGGGCGTGTCGCGAGCAGGACTCCATCGTGGCGTCGTTTGACCAGCTGTACGAGGCGTGGCGCGGGGGTTTAGACTGGTGCAACGCTGGGTGGCTGAGTGACGGATCCGTCCAGTACCCTATCACCACCCCCAGGGAGCCCTGTGGGGGCAAGAACACTGTCCCCGGGGTACGCAACTACGGCCTCAGAGACAAGGAGAAGAACAGATACGACGTGTTCTGTTTCACCTCCAACTACAAAGGTGTGTGTGTGTGTGTGTGTGTGTGTGTGTGTGTGTGTGTGTGTGTGTGTGTGTGTGTGTGTGTGTGTGTGTGTGTGTGTGTGTGTGTGTGTGTGTGTGTGTGTGTGTGTGTGTGTGTGTGTGTGTGTGTGTGTGTGTGTGTGTGTGTGGGGAGGGGGTGGTTTGTGTGTACATGTTTATCTAACTCTCTCCCTCCCTCCCTCTCTTAGGGCGGTTCTACTACCTGATCCACCCCTCCAAGCTTACATATGACGAGGCTGTGGTTGCGTGTCAGAAGGACGGAGCTCAGATTGCCAAGGTGGGCCAGATGTATGCCGCCTGGAAGCTATTGGGCTACGACCGCTGTGACGCCGGCTGGTTGGCTGACGGGAGCGTCCGTTACCCCATCACCCGCCCCCGTAGGCGCTGCAGCCCAACAGAAGCTGCCGTGAGGTTCAACGGCTACCCCGACAAGAAACACAAGCTGTACGGAGTCTACTGCTTCAAGGGCCACAACTGAGAACCCCAATACGCTCACACACACACACTCACATTACACTAGAGAAGCTAATACATTTACAGAGAGTAGGATGGAGAGGGAGACGGGAAGAGGAGTTAAGAGAGAGGGAGGTCCTATAGGAGAAGTTACTGATGTAGAAAACGTAAAGAAAACATTCAAACTGTGATATTTTCTTTTTAGATGCAGTAAAACGAGAGGTGTGAGAGTCATTTTAGCAAACCATGTTTTTTTTGTAATCTGGGACCTGATAGTGTAGGGGGGGGGGGGATATGTTCTTTAATCGGTTATTTCTACGTAGGAACAGAAAGGGAGGATGGATTTGGGTAAAGGGTTGGTGGGAGGGAAGGGAAGGGGAGGGAGGGAGGGAGGGAATGGTGGTGGAGAAACAGATGATGTCACATTGTCCCAAAGTGACATTGTAAGTGGACGAGGCATACCGTAGCTTGAAGGAAGTCCTTGGACTGAGAACAACCTAGTAAAGCGTCTGACAACTGAACGGATACCTTTTCTGTTCAATTAAACCCAGGACAACAAAAGAGCAACAATGTTCGCACAAACACAAAAAGCAAAGATAGCGTAGCTCAAGCTATTATTATTATGTTATAGAATGCAACTACAGCACAATGAAAATCCAGTCTGCTGTCCATCTTTGCAGGGTGCTACAACAGTGTCATGTACTTCACCATCATTTTGACTAGTTTATTTAATAATGTGTGTGGACCAAACATCATTCTCATCATAGAAATGGATAAAAAAAAGGAGAAGCCAACCATTACCATTGTTCAGTTTATTTTTTACTATGAATATGTAGAATGTGAGTATCTAGAATTGTATTTCTGTTTATGGATGTCTTTTGATATAGAAATGTTGTTTTATTTTCTGCGCTACGCTATCCCAGAGTTCTGTGCTCAGTCACAGAGCTCAAGTGATGAAACTAACCCCAGAAACATACAAACGAGGAAACCAAAATACAAATGTTGCACTGGACACTGTTTATGTCAGAAGTCTTACGGTGGCCTGGAAGGGACAAGGTAAACCGCATTTAGTCCTCAGCAGTAACACAAAATGCCTGGCAATAGTTGTCTTACTGAGTAGTATTGTGACACGCAGACCTGCAGTATAATTGTATGTTAAACACTAGTTGCTGTGCCTCTATGTACACCGTAGCCTCTAGTTTAGAAACACAAGGCATGCCTCTGAGCTTTTATACACAGCAGAAAGCCAAAAGCAACACTTGCAGTGTAAATCCCTATTTTTTTTCAAAATATTTTTTGTGTACTATTTTTGACACAAATAGTTTCTTATAGTGAATGAGTAGACACAGTGATATCTGCGAAACTGGTTGTTAGAGCACTGACTGACAAGCTGTTAGTTAGCTAACGATGCCATGTTAGTCTGCATGGCTAAGCTAAGCCTCAGGCCAACAGCTCAGGCATATCTATTTATCTGCATGAACACAGAGCCTGCGATACCCTCGCTCACCACTAGCAGCGCAGCCCACTCTAGACTAGCCCAGTGAATTGGCCAGATAATCATCCTATTTAACAACACCATTGGTTGCCGCAGGTACAGTAAGAGACTCCCATGTAAGAACAACACAAGGGCTGACGTACACTAGCTAGCTCCTAGAGAATGTTAGGTCATTCCTGGAGTGTTAGGTTAGCTATACTTGGCTCGACCTTACAGAGTTGGCTTATTGTTGAGTTAGCAAGAACTTGGCTCTACCGTGTCCTATCACAACTGCACTCAGAGGTGAGTACAGGAACTCCAGTGGGAGGAGTAAAAAACACGGACCGTTATCACAAAGACCTGCTGGACAGACACATATTTATATTGAAATTAGCCTCAGAAACGACGTTAGTACGAGAAATATGTACACTACCGTTCAAAAGTTTGGGGTCACTTAGAAAATGTCCTTGTTTTTGAAAGAAACACATTTTTTTTGCCCATTAAAATAACAGCATCCCGGAGTCGCCTATTCACTGTTGACGTTGAGACTGGTGTTTTGCGGGTACTATTTAATGAAGCTGCCAGTTGAGGACTTGTGAGACATCTGTTTCTCATACTAGACACCCTAATGTACTTGTCCTCTTCTCGCATGGAATAGCCTTCATTTCTCAGAACAATAATAGATTGACGAGTTTCAGAAGAAAGTTCTTTGTTTCTGGCCATTTTGAGTCTGTAATCAAACCCACAAATGCTGATGCCCCAGATACTCAACTAGTCTAAAGGCCAGTTTTATAGCTTCTTTTAATCAGGACAACAGTTTTCAGCTGTGCTAACATAATTGCAAAAGGGTTTTCTAAAGATCAATTAGCCTTTTAAAATGATAAACTTGGATTAGCTAACACAATGTGCCATTGGAACACAGGAGTGATGGTTGCCGATAATGGGCCTCTGTACGCCTATTTAGATATTCCATTAAAAATCTGCTGTTTCCAGCTACAATAGTCATTTACAACATTAACAATGTCTATACTGTATTTCTGATCAATTTGAATGGTATTTTAATGGACAAAACATTTGTTTTTCTTTCAAAAACAAGGACATTTCTAAGTGACCCCAAACTTTTGAACGGTAGGGTACCTTACTTGTTTCCCCTGTCAGCAAAGCACAGTGATTAACACTTTTTAAACAGGAATCATGAGCCACGACAATGATTATGATAAACACAAGAGAGCTTCTGTCAGAGAACGTTACAAATCTGTCAGAAAGTATCACCAATGCTTTTCTTCGACTGTCGTAACATGCTCATCGTGAACCTTTACTAACAAAACATTTTTGGCTGGTTCAAGAACTGCCCGTGACTTATTTTAAGAATGAACTATGTCATGTAGCAATTCATTCAAAAGGTTTAAGAAACAACTACAACCAGGAAATCATTTTTATCCCTACACTGTTTCGTGTACGTACAACATTACTCAGTTGCAGTACTGTTTGTAACCATGTTAGGAACTTTTTGGACCCAAAGTCAAGAGGAAAATAAAACAATTCAAATAAAGAATCCTGACTTTGCTTCTTATTTGTTGCCATGGAAACCAACATACCTGGACTTGCAGCTTCGTGCGTATACCACTGCTGAGTGATGTAGGAATAAGGGCTATAGTAAGAGCCATGGTACAGTATCTATTGGTAGAGGAGAGGGGCTGGTTTGGGACTGAAGCACACTGTGATTGCCAGGTGTAAAGACATAGGCCTTCAGTGATTCATGCCTGCACACACACACGCACACACACAGGACCTCAGTAATGTACGTGTTTCCAAAGGGTGGGGACGTTTGCGTAAAGGGTTTTCCTGCCAGTTTGGGGGGAATTACAGAAGTACACAGAGGCCTTTTCATGGTATTTCCTGTTCTGTTCGCTGATCTTGCAACTGAAAAATGTCTGTCAAAGCAGCAGATTGTTTTAGGAGCTGGATGACGGCATGAGGTGGAGACGTTGGTTTGCTGGTAGCGGCTCATATATTCATGCTGGTTTCCAGAGGAGAGCACTATTCTAGGATCCCCGACCTAGCCTGCAAGCAGCTGTTGCCTGGACCCACAGCGGGGCTGCACTGACTGACAAGACAGGAAAGATACTCATTTATTCAGTTCAAGCCTTTCATTCATTCCTCCATCCATTCGTTGATTCACTGTGGGGAGAGGATGCGTCATCCGTCGTCACTCACACCGGTAAAACCCCAGACTTTCCTCTGTGGGCCAGTCACTACTTATGACGGGTAAAGACACTGGGATACTTTTTCAATAAACTCAAGTGGATTTACCGAATCATCTCCTGCACTGAGATACGAAGTGTGAGAATATGGACACACACTGGGTGACATCGGTTTATTCGTATTTGTTTTTATTGCACAGTCAGCGCAAGGTGAGATGGGAGCACAGGATGGTGTATAGGTATAGTATTAGTGGGTTTTTGGGGGACATACACAACAGATACAAGAACATAAAAACGGACAAAGTATTCACCCCACCCCATACAGCATAGAAACACACGTCATTTGGATGATAAAACACTATGATAGAACACATACAGGGAGAGAAGACAGAACGGATGAAAGCATGATGTAAGACAAGATTCCTTCAATGCAAGGCAGATGTCTGGAAAAAGCCAAACAAGTCACCCTTACAATAGCCACTTCAGTTGAACAGTATCGCAGGCCGTGTATAAAGGTGTAACAATATGCAATAAATTAAAGGCCACAGCTTCTTACATAACTTTTCCCACCTACAAGACCTGACAGTCATTGCACTCTCTCTTCTCCCATGTGTCATTGCACCCATAACAATAATAAAATTGGTTAAGCGTACGAAGCCCATTCCCTTTAAAAAAAACATTGCCTTTAAGGAGAAGACGTCGGCGGATGCGTTTGTATGTGCTGGAGCGCCACCGAAGCAGGTGACCTGTCACAGACGCCGCCTGACACGGACCTCTCGTCACGTCCTCCCCTATAAGGAACTGATTGAGCTCGTTCCTGATATGAGTCCTACTGCGTGCACCATACAGGCAACAGTCGTTAATGAGACAGATTTCACTTCATGGCGACTTTTCAAATAAAGTGACTGACCGAAGATTGTGATAAACGAGTGGCTCTTCGTCTCACGTTCTGTGAGAGAGAGAGAGAAGGGGGGGGGGGGACATTGCAAATATTGGAAACAATGTAACAATTCATGTTCCTTTAACTTAATGGGCTCTTTCATGGGGATATTGCAAACGTGTCGCCAAAAAAAACAATTGGGGTTTTAAGTCTGTTATTTTTACTGGATTATTTCTATGGGGTAAAGAAACAGGGTAAGGGGAAAATGTTCAGAAGGCGCTGGATTGAGAAGGGTTCATTTCTAGAGCAGAAGCGGTCAAGTTCTCCAGTTCTGGAGATGGACATTGGACACTGTGTTAACCATTAAGGCACTGTGGTGTCACGGGTTGTGGGAAGAATTAGAAGTGATGTGGGGATGGATTTCACGAAGCAAGGTCAAAGTCGAGTTAGCCAGCTAACTTAAATAAATATTCTGAAACTTAAATTTGTCCTGGTTGAATTTGAAATGGGACTCAATCCTCTCTGTAACAATGTTCATAACACCTGTTTATAAACTAGAAAAGTGTTTTATCAGAGTTTATCAGAGTTAGCTTGCTGATTATGACTAAACTTTGTGAAATAACCCCATGCCCCTATCCAGATAAATTGACATACATATACATACACACATATATATTTATACACATATATATATACACATATATATATACACATATATATATGTATATCTATGGGTTCTAGCTAGCCCGGTGGATATGATCTGATCTGAGTTGCTCTGGGATTAGGGATGCAGAATAACTGTACATTTTCTCAGAAATTCCCACATTTTCCAGAAATCCAGTTCCTTTTGCAACCGTATCTGCGCTTGTAAGGACTGACCAGAGATCAGATTAGTGTTGATGTCTCCTCTCGCTCTGCTGTTTTTGCTTTTAGTTGTTGGTCTTCTGTTGGCCTTGATTGTTTTGGCTGTTGTATTGTTGGTTTTGATAGTTGAACTGGCTGTGATCATTGTGATTGTACTGATTCTGGTTATGACTGTGATTGTCGGTGTGTTTCCTGGAAGCGAAAGACTTCTGGTAGGTAGTGGCTGAAACAAACAAAAAGAGAGATTGTCAATGTCGTTGGATCTAGGCCCTGATTAGTTGGGTGGGGGGGGGGGGGGGTAGTCAGAGACAGAAGAAGTGGGCAGTACTCACGGCTCATGCAGGTGACCTTGGGGCTGTCCCATTGGCCGTTGTCACGGCAGCGGATGGTGGGGGGGTATCTCTGTATGAAGCCGTTTTTACAGTGGTAACGAATCAGAGTGTTGATCTCATAACGAGGCTTCATAGAACCAAACACACGAGCATCCTTCACTACTGGTGGCTGGCCGCAAGAGACTGGAGGGAAGAGGGAGGACAGGTGTTAGGTATGCATGCGTGCGTGCGTGCGTGCGTGTGTGCATGCGTGCGAGCGTGCGTGCGTTACCTGTGCCCTTCTTGCAGGTGAAGGTGAGGTGGTAGTTGCAGGGTACGTCATTCCACTGTCCTCCCTCGTGCCAGATCATCACCACACAGTCCTCTCCAGACTGGAAGAAACTGTCTGGCTGGTTGGGACGCCAGTGCTCATATTGCTGCAAATACAATCGCACGCTGTCATCATCACCAAAGTGTAGGCCTTTTTTACCTGCAGCCACATTCATTAGCCACTTTACTGCATCCCAGTTACTCTGATAGACCTCATAGCCCTCATACAGTACAGGACCCTTAATCAGACTACACCTGACCTACAAGCTAGTCACCTCATAACAGAATCTTAATGTAACTTCTTTGCAAATCTCATTAATCACTAGCTTCTATTGGGACCAGATGGCAATACATTTCAACAAGTTTATTGGGACACACAGTTCCTTTTTGAACCCTGCTATTTACGATTCCCTATTTTATTCCATATTTCATTTCATCATTCACTGAGGAGGATGGATCTCTCCTTCACTGATGGAGACTCCTACTGCAGTGGTTCCTTATCTATTACTGTACCACTAACTGAATTTGACTCTTTTCCCCACCTTTATTTAACCAGGTAGGCTAGTTGAGAACACCTTTATTTAACCAGGTAGGCTAGTTGAGAACACCTTTATTTAACCAGGTAGGCTAGTTGAGAACACCTTTATTTAACCAGGTAGGCTAGTTGAGAACACCTTTATTTAACCAGGTAGGCTAGTTGACAACACCTTTATTTAACCAGGTAGGCTAGTTGAGAACACCTTTATTTAACCAGGTAGGCTAGTTGAGAACACCTTTATTTAACCAGGTAGGCTAGTTGACAACACCTTTATTTAACCAGGTAGGCTAGTTGACAACACCTTTATTTAACCAGGTAGGCTAGTTGACAACACCTTTATTTAACCAGGTAGGCTAGTTGAGAACACCTTTATTTAACCAGGTAGGCTAGTTGAGAACACCTTTATTTAACCAGGTAGGCTAGTTGAGAACACCTTTATTTAACCAGGTAGTCTAGTTGAGAACACCTTTATTTAACCAGGTAGGCTAGTTGAGAACACCTTTATTTAACCAGGTAGTCTAGTTGAGAACACCTTTATTTAACCAGGTAGGCTAGTTGAGAACACCTTTATTTAACCAGGTAGGCTAGTTGAGAACACCTTTATTTAACCAGGTAGGCTAGTTGAGAACACCTTTATTTAACCAGGTAGGCTAGTTGAGAACACCTTTATTTAACCAGGTAGGCTAGTTGAGAACGCCTTTATTTAACCAGGTAGGCTAGTTGAGAACACCTTTATTTAACCAGGTAGGCTAGTTGAGAACACCTATATTTAACCAGGTAGGCTAGTTGAGAACACCTTTATTTAACCAGGTAGGCTAGTTGAGAACACCTTTATTTAACCAGGTAGGCTAGTTGAGAACACCTTTATTTAACCAGGTAGGCTAGTTGAGAACACCTTTATTTAACCAGGTAGGCTAGTTGACAACACCTTTATTTAACCAGGTAGGCTAGTTGAGAACACCTTTATTTAACCAGGTAGGCTAGTTGAGAACACCTTTATTTAACCAGGTAGGCTAGTTGACAACACCTTTATTTAACCAGGTAGGCTAGTTGACAACACCTTTATTTAACCAGGTAGGCTAGTTGACAACACCTTTATTTAACCAGGTAGGCTAGTTGAGAACACCTTTATTTAACCAGGTAGGCTAGTTGAGAACACCTTTATTTAACCAGGTAGGCTAGTTGAGAACACCTTTATTTAACCAGGTAGTCTAGTTGAGAACACCTTTATTTAACCAGGTAGGCTAGTTGAGAACACCTTTATTTAACCAGGTAGTCTAGTTGAGAACACCTTTATTTAACCAGGTAGGCTAGTTGAGAACACCTTTATTTAACCAGGTAGGCTAGTTGAGAACACCTTTATTTAACCAGGTAGGCTAGTTGAGGACACCTTTATTTAACCAGGTAGGCTAGTTGAGAACACCTTTATTTAACCAGGTAGGCTAGTTGAGAACACCTTTATTTAACCAGGTAGGCTAGTTGAGAACACCTTTATTTAACCAGGTAGGCTAGTTGAGAACACCTATATTTAACCAGGTAGGCTAGTTGAGAACACCTTTATTTAACCAGGTAGGCTAGTTGAGAACACCTTTATTTAACCAGGTAGGCTAGTTGAGAACACCTATATTTAACCAGGTAGGCTAGTTGAGAACAAGTTCTCATTTGCAACTGCGACCTGGCCAAGATAAAGCCTAGCAATTTGACACATACAACAACACAGAGTTACACATGGAAACAAAACATAGTCAATAATACAGTAGAACAAAAGAAAACAAAAAGTCTATATACAGTGAGTGCAAATGAGGTACGTTAAAGAAAGAAACAGGCCATGGTGGCGAAGTAATTACAAAATAGCAATTAAACACTGGAATGGTAGATCAGCAGAAGATGAATGTGCAGGTAGAGATACTGGGGTGCAAAGGAGCAAAATAAATCAATAAATACCAGTATGGGGATGAGGTAGGTAGATAGATGGGCTATGTACAGGTGCAGTGATCTGTAAGCTGCTCTGACAGCTGGTGCTTAAAGCTAGTGAGGGAGATGTGAGTACTCTGCCCGGAGTACCACTGAAGTACCGCCTAATGTGCATTTTACCAGTAGCCCTATGGTCTCATGAGTCTTCTTAAGTACCCCCGTGGGTATGCCAAGTACACCCATGGGGTGCTAGTAGATCTACAGCTTCACCAAAAGATCTACAGCTGCACCATTGAGAGCATCTTGACTGGCTGCATCACCGCTTGGTGTGGCAGCTGCATGGCATCCGACCGCACGGCGCTACAGAGGGCCAAGTACATCACTGGGGCCAAGCTCTCTGCCATCCAGGAACTCTATACCAGGCGGTGTCAGAAGAAGGCCCAAAAAATGGTCAAAGACTCCAGCCACCCAAGTCAGAGACGGTTCTCTCTGCTACCGCACGGCAAGCGATAACGTTACACTGGAACCTACAGGAGCCTGAACAGCTTCTACTCCCTAGCTATAAGACTGCAAAAAGTGAGTTAAATGGTTAACCAGAGAGTTACTGGGACTATTTGCATTAACCCTGTTGCTCCTTACTATCTGTCACTTTATTCCAAGTTATATGTACGGTGTATTCGGAAAGTATTCAGACCCCGTGACTATTCCCTCATTTTGTTAGGTTACAACCTTATTCTAAAATGTATTATATCGTTTTTTCCCCCTCATCAATCTACACACAATAACCCATAATGACATCACAATACCCCATAATGACATCACAATACCCCACAATGACATCACAATACCCCACAATGACAAAGCAAAAACAGATTATTATTATTTTTTTGCAAATGTATTAAAAAAAACGGAAATATCACATTTACATAAGTATTAAGACCCTTTACTCAGTACTTGTCCCGAAGCCACAACTGTGTTGTCTTTACTAAGTGTTTAGGTTCATTGTCCTGTTGGAAGGTGAACCTTCACACCAGTCTGAGGTCCTGAGCACTCTGGAGCAGGTTTTCATCAAGGATCTCTCTGTACTTTGCTCCGTTCATGTTTTACTCGATCCTGACTAGTCTCCCAGTCCCTGCCGCTGAAAAACATCCCCACAACATGATGCTGCCACCACCATGCTTCACCGCAGGGATGATACAAGGTTTCATCCAGACGTGACACTTGGCATTCAGGCCAAAGAGTTCAATCTTGGTTTCATCAGACCAGAGAATCTTGTTTCTCATGGTCTGAGAGTCCTTTAGGTGACTTTTCTCATGTGCCTTTCACTGAGGAGTGGCTTCCGTCTGGCCACTCTACCATAAAAGCCTGATTGGAGGAGTGCTGCAGAGATGGTTGTCCTTCTGGAAGGTTCTCCCATCTCCACAGAGGAACTCTGGTGCTCATTCAGAGTGACCATCAGGTTCTTGGTCACCTCCATGGCTAAAGTCCTTCTCACCCGATTGCTCAGTTTGGCAGGGCGCCCAGCTCTAGGAAGAGTCTTGGTGGTTCCAAACTTCTTCCATTTAAGGATGATGGGAGGCCACTGTATTCCTGGGGACCTTCAATGCTGCAGAAATATTTTGGTACCCTTCCCCAAATCTGTGCCTCGACACAATCCTGTCTCGGAGCTCTTTGCAAAATTCCCTCGACCTCATAGCTTGGTTTTTGCTCTGACATGTCCAGTCAACTGTAGGACCTTATATAGACAGGTGTGTGCCTTTCCAAATCATGTCCAAGCCATTGAATTTACCACAGGGGGACTCCAATCAAGTTGTAGAAACATCTGAAGGATGATCAATGGAAACAGGGTGCACCTGAGCTCAATTTTGAAGTCTCATAGAAAATACTGAATACTTATGTAAATAAGGTAAAATAAGGTATTTCTGTTTTTAATTTGACTAAATTAGCAACATTTTCTAAAAACCTCTTTTCACTCTGTCAGTATGGGGTATTATTGTGTGTAGATTGATTGGGGAAAAATACAATTTAATCCATTTTAGAATAAGGCTGTAATGTCACAAAATGTGAAAAAAGGGAAGGGGGTCTGAATACTTTCTGAACGTACTGTATCTACCTCAATTACCTCGTACCCCTGCACATCGGCTCGGCACTGGAACCCCTTGTACAAAGCCAAGTTATTGTTACTCATTGTGTATCTATTATTACTGCATGTTTTCATTTTCTATTATTTCTCCAATATTTTCTTTCTCTCTGCATTGTAGGGAAGAGCATTTCACTGTTCGTCTACACCTGTTGCTTACGAAGCATGTGACAAAGGACATTGGATTGGATTTGAATCGCGCTGAGGTGGAGTAAAGGTGTCAGCTCACATACTCCTTTAAAATACAATAGTCAGAATTCATCTACGATCATTGAAGAAATCTGTCATTCATTTGGATGTTTATGCTGAATAGAGCTCAGTCAGTGGCTGTAATATACAGAGAAGCCATAAGGGGGCGCTCCATCTAAGTGAGCCAGCCCCATAATCTCTATCTGTAGCTGACCCAAACGTTTAGCCAACTTCCAGACAGGGAGAGTTCTCCCAATCTCTACCCGCCAATCACCTCTCTCTTCCCTGGGCTCTTTTTTGTCACAGTGTCCCTGGGTCAAATGTCTTCAACAATGCAGTGATGCATGTTAACTTGAACACATGCCCAAATTCACACTGGTACACCTAGAACTGAACAAGGGTGTGTCTTGCAGTACTGAGAGATAACTCCATTAAAACAACAGTGTTTCAACATTATCATCTGTGTCTCTCTCCTGTGGCTGTGCGTGGACAGAAACACTCACACACACACACACTGTCCTTCCTCCATATCTCAGTCCAGACGTCATACAGAGAAAACAGCTGGACAGTGTGTGTGTGTGTGTGTGTGTGTGTGTGTGTGTGTGTGTGTGTGTGTGTGTGTGTGTGTGTGTGTGTGTGTGTGTGTGTGTGTGTGTGTGTGTGTGTGTGTGTGTGTGTGTGTGTGTGTGTGTGTGTGTGTGTGTGTGTGTGTGTGTGTGTGTGTGTGTGTGTGTCCTTCTGTGCTCAGTTGTGTGGCGCTGTGTGTGTGTGTGTGTGTGTGTGCACACATGACTGTGTGTGGACAAAAGCGTGTATATATATTATTATTATATATTATATATATTATAAGAAGTAACACTCGTATCATATAATATCTTATCAGGGTGATTTTCTCCTGTCTTACCATGATGCTGCCGTCAGTCCAGCGGAAGTCTCTCTCAAACATCTTGTCGTTTAGACCGATCCACTGGTAGTCATGGCCCAGACCTGGGGGTTAGAAACAACAGTTAGACCTGCTTCTCTTTAGCTCTACCACAGGAAATAACAAAGACATTTTAAGACGTGTTAAAAAACGAGCCTCATGTTCCCAAAAAACTGCTTTCTCAGCCCAGAAACACTGCCAAACTTTCCCTCTCTCCCACTTTCCTGAACTCTGTACCTCCCTTCTCCCCTACCCCTTCCCAAGTTCCTCTGTCTAACCCAATAACGCTGGCATGTTTACAGAAGAGATTACTCTCTACCCACTGACCTCTCACCCTAAGGCGGACTTACCGTTGACATACAGCTGCTCCTCCTGTGACAGGACACTGACGAGGTGGGCTCCATGGAGACGGCACTCCCTCTCGGCAGCGTCCCAGGTGCGACGGTGGGTGATGTGCTTATAACACTGGCTCCGGAACTTCTGCCAGCCATACTCACACACCTCCGTGTCTGGGGGGGTGAGAGGAACCAATGACTAACTATATCTCCACAGATGAAACAAATTGCACAAACTTGGAGGTGTAGAGAGAGCGAGAAACAGAGGGCGAAAGAGAGAGAAACTAAAACAAAGGGTGGATTGTAAGAGAGAGAGAGAGAGAGAGAGGGAGAGACAGAGAGAGAGGGAGAGACAGAGAGAGAGAGAGAGAGCTCCAGCTGGCTGAATGAGCTCACAGAGTCTTAGGCTCACAGTTGAAGTTCATTAGCCTGTTTCGAAACACTCACCAGTACCTTATTCTCTAGGCCAAACACGCAAGCTTACCTCGCTGTCATGGACGCACGCACATTGAACCCGCCTATGCAAGGCCAGTCAATAGATGAGAACAGAAGGGCATGCTTCTGCACAAAGGGAGTGTAGCGCCATAGTGAACCCTCTTTGTTAATGTTGTACTTGGTTAGATTTGGCTATGGGATGCATGCCAGTGTGCCCACAATAATACACTATAGGGCCAAAAGTATGTGGACACCCCTTCAAATTTGTGCATTTGGCTATTTTAGCCACACCCATTGCTGACAGGTGTTTAAAATCGAGCACACATGCAACACTCCATAGACAAACACTGGCAGTAGAATGACCCGTACTGAAGAGCTCAGTGACTTTCAATGTGGCACTGTCAATAGGATGCCACCTTTCCAACCAGTCAGTCCTTCTAGAGCTGACCCCGGTCAATTGTAAGTCCTGTTATTGTGAAGTGGAAATGTCAAGGCCACACAAGCTCACAGAACGGGACCGACCGAGTGCTGAAGCGAGTAGCACGTAAAAGTCGTCTGTTCACGGTCGCAACACTCACTACCGAGTTCCACACTGCCTTTGGAAGCAACGTCAGCACAAGAACTGTTCTTTGGGAGCTTCATGAAATGGGTTTCCATGGCCGAGCAGCTGCACACAAGCCATAAGATCACCAGGCGCTATACCAAGCATCGGCTGGAGTGGTGTGAAGCTCACAGCCATTGGATTCTGGAGCGTTCTCTGGAGTGATTTATCACACTGGTATTCCGACGGACGTTCTGGGTTTGACGGATACCAGTAGAATGGTACCTGCCCCAATGCATAGTGCCAACACTAAAGTTTGGTGGAGGAGGAATAATGGTCTGGGGCTCTTGTTCATGGTTCGGGCTAGGCCCCTTAGTTCCAGCTAAAGGAAATCTTAACGCTACATCATATAACGACATTCTAGACGATGCTGGGCTTCCAACTTCGTGGCAACAGTTTGGGGAAGGCCCTTTCCTGTTTCCGCCTGACAATGCCCCCGTGCACAAAGCGAGGTCCATACAAAAATGGTTAGTGGAGATAGGTGTGGAAGAACTTGACTGGCCTGCACAGAGCCCTGACCTCAACCCCTTCTTGGGGATGAATTGGAACGCCGACTGTGAGCCAGGACTAATCGCCCAACATCAGTGCGCGACCTCACTGATGCTCTTATGGCTGAATGGAAACAAGTCCCAGCATCTAGTGAAAAGCCTTCCCAGAAGAGTGGAGGCTGTTATAGCAGCAAAGGGAGGGGACCAACTGCATATTAACGGCCAAGATTTTGGAATGAGATGTGCGACGAGAAGGTGTCCACAAACATTTGGCCGTGAAGTGTACGTCAGAACGCCATGATCCGGCGCACTGCTGGCTTGGATGAGGTGACCATTCACAACATGAATCCCTGGTACACTGTTCTCGTGAAACAAGAAGTCTGAGTAGTTGTTTAGAGTAGTTCCGTCATTCTGGAAGTTTCTTCTGTGTGTTCTACTCTGGAATGTTGAAGTTCAATAGGTTACAAAAAATGTATTGATGAGACAATTGATATGGTGAATGCCAATCTGTAAAAAACTATTTTAATTTCTTGAGTTTGTTACCCTTATGCTTGTTTCCCACAAGAATTGATGTTATATTCATTGCTAGGGAATGACCAGTCCCATTCATACCATACAGGCTGAATAAGCAGGTCTTTGTGATGTCATTGATTATAATGGGTTGGAATGACTAGAGAAACATACAAAACATATACTGTATTTAACCTTATAAAGGCCTCAACCAAGACTGGTAAACAGAGAGAGAGAGACAGAGAGAGAGATACAGAGAGAGAGACAGAGAGAGAGATACAGAGAGAGAGAGAGACAGAGAGAGAGATACAGAGAGAGAGACAGAGAGAGAGATACAGAGAGAGAGAGAGACAGAGACAGAGAGATACAGAGAGAGAGAGAGACAGAGAGAGAGAGATACAGAGAGAGAGATACAGAGAGAGAGATACAGAGAGAGAGATACAGAGAGAG